>NW_020956398.1:103310-169506 GCF_003031625.1 Empidonax traillii
AGTCACTGTCCTTTGCCTGACTCAGGATGTCATTGCCATGCCTTTAGTATACATGTTAAATAAAAATCTAAAACTCAGACTAATTTCAAAGGATCAACTTTTCTCAAGGATGCTTTCTCTAACTCAGAGCAGGTCTTTATTGTTAACTCATTCAACCAATAAAACAGCTGGACCATGGAGACCTAATTAGCTGTAATTGTTCTCAAGCTTTGCCTCATCTGGATCACAAGACAGAATCTTATCCTGTATCAGTGGAGCCCCATTGCAGGCAGTGGAAGAGGATTCATCTGTTAAACTGGACCCTGTCCACAATCCCAATATTCTGGAAGACCCTGGGAGTTTTCCCACTCAGGCCTGCAGAAACAGCAGCTAAAGGCAAGGGCTGAGTGAAGATTGAAGCCAAGGCAGTGCCACAGATGGCTGGGAATTGCAGGTCAAAGCAGCAGCACAGAAAAGAAGGACACATCAGGGCCTGGAGTCAGAGCCCTCCATGCAGGGACAGCCAGGTCTCCTCTCCTTCCTGCTAAGAGCTCTATTTGCTGGTTTTTTCCCCCCCAAGGCCCAGTGCCCTCACTCCACCTCGCTGTCTGGCAGCTCCCACAGCTGCTCTGGGGATGGGCAGAGCCAAGGCTGGAGACCATCCCTCTGGAACGGGCCAGCAGCTGCTCTGAGCTGGTTGGTGTCCATGGAAAGCAAGGAAAACCTTGCTTTTGTCTGCCCAGATCAGCAAGGGAAGCTCTGCTTGCTGCTCAGTCACTGCCCTGGTCTCTGGGCTCGCTGCACACCCAAGGAGACACCATCAGGATCTCCCAGACTCAGCCCTGCCACCTCCCTGCCAGGCCCTGCAGCCCCTGGGGATCCTGCCCTGCATTGTCAGCCCCATCCACGTCTGCCCAGAAGCTTTTCCTGAAAGAATTGCAGCAGAGGTGTTCTGTATCTCCTTCCTACATTATTCATTATTCTGCTCCAAAACATAAGGGAATAAATCCTATTTCTGTTAATCCAGAAGCAAAGATCTCACTGCAATTACTTTATTCTATTAATCACTAACAGGCTATGAAGGAGTCGTAATAAGTGGAGAAGAAACGTGTTTTACTATGAAAAATTTTACTATTAAATTTTTTTGATTTATTCTCTAGCTGCTTCTGAATAATTTGTTTCTGGGTTCTTAACAGGAGACTTTCTATAAGCCTTTGCTCTTCTTCCATGTGCTAATGTATTTACTTATTTTAATATTAGTATTCTTCTAGACTTTGGAGCTGCAATTGTGGTAAACAATTTTTTTTTTTAATGCACAAAGCACAGGGTGGGATACAGAGAAGAATTAAGACTGAAAAGACCTGACCCCTCAAAGCTCATAAGGAGCTTTCCTACCTACAACAAGGATCCATGGCTGATGAAAATAAAATCTCATGTGAGCTGGTAAGACTTCAGAAACTAAGTCTTAGAACATTCTTCTTTCTGTGCTAAAAGGCACATTCATTTGAAGTTTAGAACTGAGAAAAAGAGAGTTCTATATAAAAAAGGATGATCTGCAAGGATGCACCTTTACCATAAGAGCTCAGATTTTTTTTTTTCTTCATAGTATCCTTCTATGCAAGAGCAGAGCTATGAAGAATTAAAATGTAAATTGTTAGTGTATGAATTAGGAACATCTCTGGAGTACAAAGAAAAGTTAATGGTTGTTGGAGACGGACAGGGAGCAGGGACAGGCTCTCAGGTTGAGCCTGGAGAGCTTTCCTGTGTTAAAGATGCTCTGCAATTGCTGCTGTTCTGTCCAGCAAGATGGAGAGTGGGACTTTGTCTGCCCCAAGAGAACTCTGAAATAGGTGGAAGGCAAAGGAGAACAGTTCCTTCTTGCAAACAGACACGATCAGGATCTGTGCAGTGAGGGAAGGACACTGCACCTCTGGGACCAGCCTTGAGGCTCCTGAGCCTCCTGGCAGCAGGGATTAAAGCCTTTCAGGAACACCAGTGGAAAAGGGCTGGAGAGAGCAGGCAAGGAAATAGCTAATGGTGAGAAGACAAACAGCTCAGGGTCAAGCACAAAGCTGAGACTGTGGGCAGAAAAATGGGACAACTGAGTAAAGGAATTTGGAGGCGCTCCTTAGATACAAGGGGACTGGACACACTGGACACACTGGACACACTGGACACACTGGACACAGGCATCAGTTGTTTGATGTCCTGCTCCCCCCTTGCACTGATAACACAGTGAAAGCTCTGGGGCTTAACTGTTGGCACCAGGGTCTTAACAGCTCTGTGTGTTTGAATGTCCTAATTACACTGGATGGCAGTGGAATTAGAGCTGATTCCTCCCCTGCTCCTCAGGGGAACCAGCTGGTCTGTCTGATCCCCGGGCTGGGGTCAGGGCCTGTCCCTGCCTGGGCCTGGGAGTACCCAAAAAGCTCTGTCTGGGAGAGAAAACCCCCGTGCTGTGGTGTGAGCAGTGGCACAGCCTGGAGGATTGCAGGTTCCTGTGGTGCCTTGGCTGTTGCTGAGCGATCAGAAGGTGACAGATTTGCGTCCAGAACGCGTGGGGCACTCGGGTCATTCTGCAGGACCAAATCTTTCAGTCCAAGGCTGCTCTGAGGGTTTCAGTGTTACAATTAGTTCTGAATGATGAACCTGAGTGCTCCCCAAGCATCCCAGAGCCCCCCATGCAGAATTCCCGAACCCCTGGAGCTCTGTGCTGGCTCCCAGCTGATGGGGAAATACCCAACTGCTGCAATCCAGGCAGCAGATCCTTCTGGGAATGGCACTGCTCTTCAGCTCTGGCCATGAAATGGATTCCAGAGCTGTTCCACAGGTAGGACCTTCCTGTGGAATTGTGGCAGGTCGAGGAAGGACACTGAGCATCACCAAAGGCAGCCAGATTAGGCCCTTTTAATAGGAGGGAGCCTCTCCTTTGTGTCTCAACCCTTTTCTTGGCTGGCTCCCATGCTCCCTTTGCTGTGAGCAGCCTCCTCAGAGGAGTAAAATTGCCCAGGACCTCTGAGAAGGACTTTTTACTGTAGCTGAGGTTTTGCTCTTTCCTTGTTTAGAAGGAATTAATCTATTTATAGGCACGATCTGCCTCTCTGTCCTTCCCTCAGCGTTAGGCAACGAAAGTTCTGACCTCACCTGTGAACCCCAGGGCCCCAGGAGTGCCACAGCTAATTCTGCTAATTTTTGTTATTTATTGACTCCCAGAACCCCTGTCTCTCCTTGTTTGTCCTTGTATTAACCAAATACAAGTCTGTCTGCAGCAGGGAACTGCACAGCACAGCCCCTGGGTGAGTGAAGAGCAAGTCCTGTTCCAGCATTCTGGGATAACTGGGCTTCTGGCTGGCAGCTCCTGACCCTCTGCAGCCTTTTGGGAGTGGATCCTGTAGGACACACAGTCCCTGGGCTCTCTCTGGGATGGCTGGCTTTGGTTTCTCTTGACTGACTGAATGACAGATCCATCTGCAGGTTTGGATTTGGGTCCTGCAGAGCCTGAAGTGATGAAGGCTGTCTAGAAACCATTAATAAAGCTCAGCCCTTGATGGCATCAATAACCCCCTCTGGGCTTCTTGCAGGCTGAGATGGTGGCAGATTGTCAAAATTACTTCAGGTTCTGGAACACCACCCATTCCAGGATGAATAGGCTTCTTGTGTACAGCTCACATGATCCTGGTGTTTTCCTGGTGTCTCTATGGAGACTGGAGACATTCTTCTGGTCTACTGGTTTGGGATCTTTGCTGCTTGCAGGTAAATTGTCTTGTAGGAAAAAAGAAAGTAGAGATAATCCCCTGAATAATGAATAAAGCATCAGTCACAGAACACCAAAACATCCTGGCTGTTTTATAGAAGGCGTTGGAAATATTTTGATTTCTTTTTTTTTGCTTTTTAACATGCTACCATCCAGCTTGGCAGAGATTTAGCAAGACTTGTGCAAAAAATAGTTGGCCTTAGGCAAAGCTGGATGGAGCAGTGAGCATTCACATGTGGATCCTCATCCAAATGAGGCTGGAGCGGGGATTAAAGACTGAGGCAGTGGTAGATTTGGGAAGCCTTCCCTGCCAATAATTGGGGGTGCTTTTTGAAAGATGTTCCAATTCCAAACACTTTTTCTCATGAGATCAGACACTTCCCCTCACCATTGGCTCCAGGCCCTCTAGGAAAGTGGGTTGAATGAGATTTTTGTTACCTTGGCCATATTAAAATAGTTGTCTCTGTTTTCATTGGCATCCTGGGGATGTCAGTGCTGTGGGGTGGATGAGGATGGGGATGGCTTGGTGCTTCCTTGCCCTTGGGGGTGACTTGTCACAACAGTGTGGAATTCACTGGAGAAACGGGTGCATGGGGAAAACACGATTTATTGTCCCACGGATACTGGGGAGGAATAGTAGGGGACCAGGTGCTTCTGTCTTGCCCAAACTGGCCCTTCAGGTGGTGTGATTAGGACAGGAGCAGAAACAGTTCCCTTCTGGGATGTTCTCCAGGATTTTTTCTTTCCTCCTCAGCAACGGCCCTGGCCGTGACTGGTACAATTCCTGCTCCACAGCGAGAGCCACCCGTGTGTGTTTTAGTGCTCAGGGTGACACAAAATGCCCTTTGCCTTCCTGGCTGCCACTCCCAAAGTCCTTATCCCTGGCTTATGAGCCCAGATCCTCCCAGCCATAGCCTGGAAAAACAAATCCCTGCAGAGGGGTTACTGGGAAAAGATCAAGACACTGTGTCACAGCCCCCAGTGCTGCTGGGGGGGAAAGATAAAGTCCCAGGGGAAAATGCTGGGATTTAGATTATGCCCTGTCTGGAAAGGAGTGGTGGTAAGCGAGGCCTTTGCCTCAGTTTCTCTCCACGTAAGTCTGAAGCCACATCTAAATCTCCTTCTGAGGGACTTTACAACCTGTGGGATGAGCTTGATGGCTTGTGTGTTCTCAACACTGATAAAAATGGTTATTAGCTGTCCTATTACTTTAAAGCAGAGCATCTTAATTAATCTGGGGACTGGCCAATGGATCATTCACATGATAAATACCATTATACTCTATTTCTAGATGATTCAAAGTTGGCTCCAAGCAAAGCAGATTAGATTTAAGGCTTGGGGCAGAACAGGAAATAAAACAAAGGTGCCCCAGTTGATAGTTCAGCTTTCAGAATAATTTGGCACCTTGGTTTATTCTGACCACGACTGAAGGGGTGGGGTGTGTGAGTATGTGCAGTTACTGCTCTGCTCTGGGGTTTCTGTTTCCTCACACACTGGGGTGCCCCGAGGTATCATCTTGCCATCTGCAAAGGTAAAGTTCAGGGTCAAGAAACACTAAACTTTCCCCTCCATCCTGTGGTGGGATCCTGCTTTTCCAGAGGCTTTCCAGGAGATGGGGAGGAGACCCTGCTCAGAGGTGTCTCTCTCTGAGAAAGCTTTGCTGTCAGGGGAACAGGGAGGACCAAGGGGCTCATTAGCCACACATAAAGTGGGTTTACCTTCTATGTGGGATGTTTTACGCTCTTCCAGGCTTCAAAAGAGCCTTCCTGGGCAATGCCCTTTCCTCTGGCATGGGGCAGATACTACAAATTCGCTTTTATTTATGTGAGGCAGATGCTGAGATCTTTTACTCAAAGGGATTTTTATGCACCGAGACCTTTCACACCGAGAGGACAAAGCCTCTGGATCCCCTGGAGCGAAACGCTGGCCCAAACTGTGCCTCCCTCTTTCTGGCCACACACTGGATTTTTCTACTCTGGATCAAGTATCCAGCCCAATATCACGCTGAAAAAGGCAGACACTGGAGATCAGAGTGCTGTGTTTAGCAGGATTGGTTATGTCTGTACATATCTGTTTTCAAAGGTGGTTGGATTTCACTGGAAAAGGGACTTTTCTAGTGATTAAACCTGGTAATGTCAGGGGCTTGGAGATGTATCTTTGCCCTTTTGATATGGAAAAAGGAATTCAGAACAAGAGCCAATGCACTTTAAGGCTTTGGCACTTCAGCTTGTCCTGCCCATTCTGTCAAAAAGGGTTTGCATTTTAAATTCTTCTTTGAATGTGGAAAACCAGCGAGCTGAAAACCCACCACACAGAATTCCTTTCCTTGGGGAAGAGATCCCAGGGTGCTTGGCAATGTATAAATACAGAAGCAAGAAATCACAACCAGCTAACTCTGCCCTGAGCAGAACCAGGTACTTGGGTACTACCTCAATAACAACTTCAGTAATACAGCAGCACCTTAATTCCCGTGTCCTTAATCACTGTCTGATGATACTGTTTGTGATGGGACTAAACAAGACAGCTCTAAGATTCTTAATAATTTTTCCAGGGTGCCCTGCACTGGCTCCGGTGCTGCTCACAAAGGGTCTGGGAGCACCAGTTGTCACAGAATTAAAGTTGTGTGCAGAAGCCCCAGTTCAGAACGTCTCCTGCCGTGCCTTTCCTGCCCCTCGGGTTAATTCCCTGGTGGAGAAGGCAGCAATCCCGGTCCCTGCTGTCCCCCCACTTCCACGCTGTGCAGGTTCCCGGCTCACACATCGTCAGGGCTCTGCCCTCAAACCTCCCCGAGGTGCCTTTCCCTCCCCAGCCTCCCTCCCGGCCCCATTCCCCGGCCCGAGAGACACCTCCGGGACAGGCACTTCCAGCAGGGCTGTCCTGCGTGGGAAGGGGCCTGGGGGCTCCAACAGCTGCTCGGGGTTTGAGTCCCCCTGGCAGATGTTCGCTATTCCAGCCACTTCATTAATTTTGGAAACAAAACCCCTGATTATTCCCGACCAAAGCACCCCCTTTTTGATTGACAGCCAGCGTGTGTTTCAAACGGCGTAACCCGCGTGTTGCTCCGGCCGCTCGCTTTTTAAAAAAAAAAATCATAAATAAAAAGAAATCAAGTTTTGCGCTGACCCCACGTGCCAGTCCATCCCCCTGGGCCCAGGTGAGGCATTCCCAGGGCACGGGCGGAGGTGCCAGCCCCTCGCCTCGGGATATTCAGCTCTTCAGGTGGGAGAAGGAAATGTTTTAAAGGCGAGCAGAGAACTCTTGTCCTGGGATCGGGCTCTGTGTGTGAGTTCAGCGAGCCCACGCTTTGCTTCCCCTCTTGGTTTCTGATCTGGTCAGGATCTTGGGATACTCTTGGATTCGCAGTGTTGTGCTCTCGGTTTAGGAAACATTCCCGTGCCGTGGGGTTTTGCACAGGCGGTGAATGCAGGAGGGGTTTGGGAAGGGGCTGGAGGGGCTGCGGCTCCTGCCCCGACACCGAGGGAACGCTTTGCTGCTGCTCCGGGGGTTAGATCTCTGGCTTGCTCAGGATGTTGCTCTCAAAATATTCTTTGCAGGAAGCACTAATTGCTGAAGGTAATGTTGCTGGTAATTATTTTGTCTCCTGGGGAAAAAAAAAAAAAAAGTGTCTGGTAAAGGCAAAGCAAGTAGTTCTTTAAATGGTTTCTGTGTGAATAAAGAGGTGAGTTTTCATGAAGTACATTCATAACAAAGTCAGTTCATCTCCTTAAATATCCACAGTTGGTTTAGGAATTAAAGCAACTGTTTAAGTAATTTAAAAAGAGTTATACTATGAAGGAAGGAAGATGTCCTTGAACCCCTTAGTTGTTATCATACTAGTGAAATTCCTAGTACCAAGATGGCTTTAGTTTCTCCAAATAAAAAGAAATAAAACCATTCCCAACCAATTTATTTTAAATTGGAATGTCCTCCCAGTGGTTTAATGAGCGAAATGCTTTGCTTTAGCTTTGTTTCATTATAATTTGCTGTGGCGTGTTTTTTTTTGGTTTTTTTTTTTTTTTTAAAGTAATAAAGTTTTAAGAAAATAGGTTCAACCGACATACCAAAAGTCTGATATTTATTGCATTTGCCTTCCAGTTTTGACAGCGTGTGGACAACACAAGTATCTTATTTTGATATTATGTCTCTCCAACTCAGCAAATGCATCTCTGAAATGAAAGGCAAATGGTACTTTCAGTTGAAAAAGAAACGTTGCTTTTACAAAAGAGGTCAAAGAGAGTTTTGTAAGTTTTTTTTGAGGGCTTTTAAAAAACACAGTTGACAAAACGAAAGCTGCCCAAATCGTTGAGGAGAGTTTGAGATGGCTGTTGCCTTCTGCAAAGACAGGTTGAGTTTTCTATCAGTAAAATAGGAGTTTGCTGCCATTTGGATCGGCGGAGCTTGAGAGCCGAGGGGTGGCCGACGACTTTTTGCAGATTATATTTAAGTCCTTGTCTGAAGCCTACAAATAATAATTTTTTAGGGGGTGGCAAATCTCCGTAATGAGCCTCTCTTTACCCCGTGTAAAGTTTGCGAGCCGGCTGTGGCTCCTGGAACACCTGCGGTTCACCGGGAGGATTCCAGCGATTCCCCCGTGCAGGGTGTTCTGCTGATCCCTGGGCTCAGCCAGGTGTGCGAGGCCACAGAGCTGAGAGTAAAACTCAGAGCTCAGCCTGGGAGGGAAATTTTCGGTGGGCAAACCTCTGCCCTCAGAGGAAGGGGCTCAAAGCTCAGCTTGGCGAAAAATCCAGCTGAACTAAGCAGGGATCGGTCAGAAAAATCATCTCGGGCTTTGGGACGAGTAACGCCACCCCGGAGAAAAATATCTTTTCTGTATTAGATATATATTCTATATATACCTATAAGTGCAAGGCACCTATAAACAGGATTTTTTTTCTCTCTCTCTGCCGCTCTCCGGCACTTCGCGGCCGGGGAATGGGTTTGATGCCGGTCGGGGGAAGTTGTCGTGGCCAGGAATGCGGCAATTTAGGTTTTGTAAGTAATTACAGCCTAGAAGACGGGGAGAGGAGGGAGAAGAAAGTAGGAAAAAAAAAAAATCCAGCCCCAATCTGGAACCTTTCCAATTTTTGCACCAAGAAGAAGAAGAAGAAAAAAAAAAAAAAAATCCAAGCCAAGCCACACACCCCGGTATCTTAAAATAGCGAGCAGGGAGGGGAGAGCAGCGGCGGATCCTCCCAGCCCGGCGCGGGGTGACAATGGGGCTCTGCGGGGAGCAGCGGGAGCCCTGATTGACAGCCCGAGCCTCCTAAAAAGGCCGCGCGGCCATGGCAGAGATGCTTATCGGAGCCTTTATATAACGGGGACACCGCGGAGCGGCCGCGGAGGGACCGGCGGGGGCACCGCGGGGAGACAGAGCGGGGAGACACCGCAGGGACAGAGAAGGGGACAGAGAAGGGGACAGAGAGGGGACAGAGAGGGGACAGAGAGGATAGAGCAGGGGCACAGAGGGGACACCGCGGGAGAAAGAGGGGACAGAGAGCGGGCACAGAGGGGACAGAGCAGGGATACAGAGGGGACACCGCGGGGACACCGAGGGGGCACAGGGGGACGCCGCGGGGTCCGCTCGGGGCGCCGGCCGCCCATGCGAGCCGGGCGCGGCCCCGGCAGCCCCGCACAGGGGTCCCGCCATGCACGGCCACCCCCAGCCCCATTCCCAGCCCCATTCCCAGCCCCATCCCGAATCCCAGCCGCATCCCCAGCCGCGGCTCCCCGCGCCCGGCCGGCCCAAGGCAGGCAGGAGGCGCTACAAGACCTTCATGATCGACGAGATCCTCTCCAAGGAGACCTGCGACTACTTCGAGAAACTTTCGCTCTACTCCGTGTGCCCGTCGCTGCTGGTCCGGCCCAAGCCGCTGCACTCCTGCGCCGGTAAGCCCAACCCCGGGGGGGACCGGGGGGTCACCGAGAGATGCTCGGGGCTCGGAGAGGTCGGGGGGGAATTCGAGCGAGCGGCTCCGGACTCTCCCACCGCATCCCAGCGCTGCCCTGGATGAACCCCGGCTGTCCCATCCCAGCCCCGCAGAAGGGATTGCTCCCAGTCCCGGGGTTTGCCAGCGCGGGGAGAGTTGTTAGTTAGTTATTATCGTCTCATGCTGCCAGTCAGCCGGCAGTTACCATCAGTTCTTAGTTGCCATCTCCTACTCGCAGTTATCCGATGGTTCCTCTCCGCGTGCAGCGGCGGGTTCAGCCGAATCGCCGTCGGGGTGGTCACAAATCCACAGCCAGATAATTGACAGGGAGTTAAGGAGCTCCACAGGGAGCAGAAATCGCCCTTCACCTCGTGCTCATTGAGACCTCCGATGGTTTTTTCATCGCGTCTGCGGGAGCGCAAAGGAATTAATAGAAATAGTGGGGAAAAGGAGGGGAAAAAAATGCTGTAGAGGCACGGGTTTTCTACCCTAAATTCTCGTGTCTTTGAAAGAGCTTAGGCTGTTTTAAACAGCAAGGATAGGAAAATAATTCTGATGATTTTGCAAAGAGAGACACCACAAATAAATACACCAAGCGGCTCTGCCCTGTACAGGCAGCAAAAAGAGTGGCTGACTGGCTCTTGACCATGGGCATTATAAAATTTCCCAAGCAGAGTGATCTAATGTGAGCCTTTAAAAAGCCACATTAAAAGTAAAAATAACAGTCTTAGAATGCATTCCAGATTTTAACAAATAAATACATAAATAAATAGAAATAATAATAATAAAAGACCCTCTTTCTGGTGATGCAGGCAGTTTTGCAGGTTTCTGTCCCTCTCGTAAGGCCACTCTTCCAGTGGTGACCCCTGATGTGTTCAGAGAAATGAGATGATGAAACTGCAGCTTAAAAATACAGTCTTCAAAAAATCTTATCTGTTGCCAAATATTTGTAAAGGACTAATTACCAGTAAAAATAATATTTATTTCAAGGTTGTAGAATTCTACTTTTCCTCCTTCTCTTTCCTGGGAAAGCTCATTTTGAATTTGTATTAAGTTGTGTTTAAAAAACTCAAGGCCTGCACTTTGCCTTAGGTTTGTTGGTTTGGTTTGTGGGTTTTTATTGCTTGGCTGACTATAAATAAAAAGGATCTTTTCAGCTCTCAGCAGGGCTGTGCTAATACAAAACTTGCTGTTGGGGTGTATTAAGAGTTTGCCGAGCAGAGTAAATCCTCGGTCCAGGCACAAATCTTCCTCCAACCTCAATATTTATTTTGTAAATACAAGTTATTAGAGATCCAGAAGGGATTAGGAGGCTGGATCAGAATTCAGGCCCACGATGAACCAGCTCTGGGGAAGCAGAAGTTGCCCGAGCAGTGTGATCCTCACTCAGCATTCCCTTCTCCCGACGGGTTTGCGCGTGACGTCCCTTCCCTTCCCGAACGAATCGCTGACACGTTTTTTGTGTAGGAGCTGGTTGTTAATCAAGATATTGCTGACAAGGGAGTTTTTCAGAGCTGATCCCTCGCTACTGCACAGACAGGGAGATTCAGTGCTGGGGCAAAACAGGCCCAAACGTCCCAAAGGGGTCCAGTGTGTAACGCGCAGAGGCCCCGAATCCACCCGCAGACCTCAACCCACCAGGAAAAGGAAAGAGGTTTTTCCCTCCTTCTCTACAGAAAGAGGAAGAATTAGACAAGAAAGCCTCTTTACCGCCCAAAAGGAGTATTATCAATGTCCAGAAGCTGCATGAGTAACTGGGCATCAAAAAATAGGGCCTGGGTGTCACCTAAGGGCCCCTCGGCATTTTGGACGGGTGAGGCGCTTCCCAGCAGCTGGGTTGACTCTCACCAACCCCATGGGGAAAAAAAGAGAGAAAAATTTTAAATACATTGTTCTGGGTCAAGTATAGCAAGAGTTGTCTATGCAAGAGGAATATATATCAGTTAAATAATAATTATATCCTCGGATGATTCAGCAGTGGATTCGGGGTGATGCTGCTGTGCCTCCTGTGCTTACCCTTCAATGAAAGCCTTATTTCTCTTTGTGCCCGGGATCTTTAATGAATTTGCCTCAAGGTTGTGTTTCTGGCCCAACCTCTGGCCTGTCCCCATGTCAGCCTGGTTGTGAATATCTTGGAATAATCTTTACGGGCTTGCAGTGCTTGGGAAGTGAAACACAGAGAGATTGCTGGATTAAAACTAAAGAATAAACTGCCACAAAAGTCCTTGGTTCCAAATTGTCAGATCCTAACGTTTATAGGCACAATTAAAGGATTATGTGTATTAGGTAATGGGATTTTTTTTTATTATAGAAGAGAGGAAATTATTGGCTAAGAAAAGGACAGCACCACAAAGGAGAACTGAATGTGAAAGACCTTGAAAATACCCAATACAAATCTGTAAATAGAATTTAAAAAAACAACCAAACACAAAAAATAACCCAAAGACACACACACAGAGAAAATAAACAAAAAAAACCAAACCCTGAACCACTTGGGGATTGAAGGCTGCAGAAATACAGCACCGTGGCATTTAACTCACTGCCTGCCTTTGCTTTGCCTCTGGAGTTAATCAGGAGGGAGTGAGCACTCAGTCTCTTCAAGATCTAAAAAAAATTAATCTCTGACCCAAACCTAAACCCCAGAAATGTTGCCTTACTGTGAGGTGAGCTGGGACCTGGCAGGGTTTGAACTGCAGCTGAACCCCTCTCCGATGGCTTTTTGTCGAGTCAGGTTTTGTGGCTGTTTTCCTGGGCTAAAGAGTTAATATTTCTTTCACCTTGGGAAGGCTGATCTGCCTTTCTAATTTATTTGGAGCTGAAAGATAGAAATGGTGGTGCGTGTGCAGCCTGTGTGTCCAACAGCTGACCCCGCTGAGTGACGGGAGATCGGAAAACTTGGGCGACCCGGCAGAAAACGGGAGGGAGGAAATGCTGGATATTTGAGGAGTGCAGCTGGACTGGGACAAAACAGATGGGCCAAGGAGAGGGGTGTGTGGAAAGAGCGTTTGGGGCTTTTCCTGGGCATGGTGAGGTCGAAGATTGACGCTTTAGCCAAGGAAGGAGCGTTCAGGGGGTGAAGCCATCGATGTCACTGGGGAGATTCCCATTACAGAGAACCTGCAATAAACCCCAACCCAAATCTGTGTTTGGAAGTAAAACCTTTTCCCTCTGAAAGGGCTCCATCATTAGATTCAAATTTGGTGTTTGAACATGAATTGTGGTGTTTATTGAGCAAATAAACAAGGCTGTACTCACACCAAATCTGTAACAAAATGCTGGTCTGGGTTCAGAGCCATTTAAAGAAATTTAAAATAAATATTAGAAATAATTTTGGATGGTGGGTAATACTGCTATGACTTGTGACTTTTTGGGTTGTGAGGACTGAAGGAAAATGCAATTTTGTTTCATGGTGTTTATATTTTTATTGGCTTTTCATATCCTGCCATAGCTAATTATTTTGTATAAGTAATGACACAGTGTTAATATGCTTGGTTTGTTACACCGATTGCTGAAGGCTGAGCAGACTCTTGTCAAAATCACTTTTCAAATTGTCTTTATATAATTTTTCAATTTTGCATTTTAAAATAGAGTAGAGTGAGTCTGTTCCATTCTGGTTTGTCTCTTGTATTTTTTTTTTTTTTTATGGTCTTGGGTAAGCCACACATTTCAAATCCAGTTGCCTTAATTGTAATTTTGTGCATGACAAAGAATTCAGGGACACTGTTAGTATGTGATGCTACAAGCTGAAATTGGAAATGCTCCTTATTTATCAAAGGCACTAAAATAGTTTAAAAATTAAATCCAAGGAGGTGGTGGCTGCAGTGTGGAGGGGAATTGTGTGAGATCCCTGGTCAGAGTGGAATTTGTGACACTGTGTATTAACAATCAACAATATTGCTCTTGGAGGGTGTTTTTTAAGCTCTCCAAATGGATTATGTCTGCATTACAAAGCATTGTGTTGCCCTCAGTCACAGACTCTGCTGTTATTTCAGCAAACTCGGTCGTACAAATTATTCATTGTCTGCTGGGTGTTCATTTGTACCAGGCCCTATTCCAGAGCTCATAAAAAAACCCCTCTAAATTTGAATGCATCTTAGTGGTTTATAATTTAAATCCTAATGAGCATCAGTGTAATTTATGTCTGTCCTAAGCCAAGGTTTTTCCTGGTGCCTGTCTCAGACGGGGCTGTGCTGGTTTCTCTTTAATTGCTAGACCTGAACACCACCTTGGAAGGCACAAATATATCAGTATATTCTGAGAGAATTAGCTACTGAACATAAAAATATTGACCCCTCTGGAGGGGGAGTTGTGTCCAAGGGGATTCTACTGCTCCACGTACATTTAAAAGCACCACAACTCCGGGAAGTGGAACCTTCATTTTCTCCTTTTTTGTTTACGTAATTTTGGAAATCTGCTACTCTCCTTGCTGTGCAACAAGCTGCCTTTAAAGAGCACCAATAAATATCATCATTTGCTTTCCTTGAAATCATCATTAGGATTTTTGGCATGGTGGATTTTTTTTGTTTTGGGGCTTCTTTGGAGGCCAAGACGTCGCTTGGAGTTCGTGCGATCGGGGTGTCGATGCGGGTGGGTTGTCTGGAATTGTTCAAAACTTGGATCCTTCACTTCCAGTTCCGTGTCTGTCTAGTCCTGTTTTATATTAGGATGATATTAGGAATTTAACTATCATTTTCCTCGTGTCCGTGGTATTTTCTGGACTAAACTGAGCGATTCCCACCAGGGCCCGCAGGGAATCATCGCTGGGGAGATGAAGTGGTTGATGTTTCTGGATCCTCACTCAGCCTTTTTAGGGAACCACGGTGAGAGAGCAGATTTATTGTGTCTTGAAACAGCTCAGATTTTATGAATGACCTCACAAGATTCTCTTCCAAAAGGCCTTGATTCAGGGGAGGTTTGGGGTTTGCTCTGGGACATTATTTTCCACCTGGAATCTTGAGCTGGTGGGGTTGGATTGTTGGCTCCCAGTACTGGCATCCCAGTCAATATTACAAGGTGTTGGAAACAGTTTTGTTCTTGCCCTGTGTGAAGTGAGACCTAAATGTGTGCCTGTGATGTCTCATGAATCCATGGAAAATCTGTATCCTAAAATGTTGAGGGAAGCAGGTCAAAATGAATATGTGTTTTTATACAGGAGTGGTAGGGGCAGACTTAAATTGCAACGCTGGAAGCGTCTCCCTGTGGAAATCTGCTCTGCTGCAGGGCTGCCTGGGGTTTTTGCTGATTATTTGTGCAGATATATGAGGAAAAACAAGATATTTTGAAACCTGCCTGCATTTATTTGGTTTAGCTTGCAAAGGTCTGTATAATTCTGTAGCTGATAGCAAAAAGTAAAGGCAAAATGAGGAAGGAAATCTGTTAATCCTTGGAAATGCAAAGTGCTGCTTGTGTGGATGTCTGGGATTCAGCATTAGTGAAGCTGGTGAGTATTTCTAATAAATGTAAGAGAGTTCAGAGATGAGTGCTCCTTGAAAACTCAGAAAAGTCAGGATTTGCTGTCAGGAAGAAGCCCATCTGAGGAAAAAATGGAAGAAGCGTATGGAGGGAAGGGGGATTCCTCTGGAACTGCTGCAGATTGGGCATGAAATGGAATTTTTTAAAGAGTTCAGGTGTTTTCCAGGGTGGCCGCCGTGGTTTTTGCGTGTTTTGATGTCTTTAGCTGAAAACATAATTCAGAAGTGCCCGAAAGTGGCTTATGGGGAGAATAATGGGCTGGGTGATGATAAATAGATACCTGGAGAAGTGTCTGCTAATTTTCTCTGTTGGATTATATCCCATATTAGAGGTGGTATTTCAGAAGCAAAGCCAGATCAGAGTCTGAAAACTGAGCAGGGAAATCTGGCTCTGAAGAGGTTTCAATGCTAAATATTAAAAAAATTGGAATCAAGACTGACTTTTGCTGTCTGTATCTCAGGGCTCTTAGCAGAGGATATAACAGTGAATAAAAGAAATCAGTGAAAGGCAAAGCCACAGAGAACAAAACAAAGATCACAGCCCAGCGACTGCAATAAAACCTCCTGGGGCAAACAATCAGCGCTGTGGTTGTGGTTGGGCACGAACTGCATTGTGGAGAAACGTTCTAATAGGGGGTGTTAATGAACGTGGGATTCCACTGGGAAAATTGACACCTACACCTCATTTTCTGAAGCCTCTGGAGCACGGTCTGAATCCCTCTGCTCAGCCAGGGAGGGTTTCTAAAAGGTGCCCTCAGTTTGGCCACTGCTCGTGGAGACTGTGCAATGCAGATCAGTGCCTTTAGTATAATTTTGGTGATTTTAACTCAACTTGCTGCTGTAAAACGAAGGAAAAGGCAATTTCATCTGGTAGAACCAGTGACCTCCAGCATTGCTGGGTGTGAATAAGGGCAAAAATCCTCGCTGGGGGAGGTGGAGAAGGAATTGAGACTGTTCAGAGTGTGGTGTGAAGTTCCCGGTCCTCCCCAGGCTCAGGGAGCAGATCACTCAGAGCAGTAGCTAAGGAGACCTGTTGTTTTTCCTTCTGTTTACTTGTGCTGAGCAGTACATTTGTGTCCCACGGGGAAGGACAGCTCCCTGGATCCACCCCCAGCGAGGCTTTGCTGCTGATAGGGCTGTTGTGAGCGGGTTTGGGAGGTGGAGGGGCACCTCTGCCTTTTAGCTCTCACTTCCACGCTCTTGGTTTGGGTTCGTAGGGAAGGAAGTTTTGCACTGAACTGCACCAGTGGATGGCAAAACTGATCCCTGGGAACTGATCTTCCCATCAGGAACTCTCCAGGCACTTGCTCAGTGCTCTCACTAGACTTGTTTCTAAATTGTCTAAATTATCTTCTAAAGGCTGAAACAAAACTTGCCTTTTTATGAGACATTTGCAAAGCAATGAAGTTACTTTTGGTATTGCTAGATTGTCTTTATTTTTATTTGTGAGTTTATGGTCTTTTTGTCAGAGCAACAACCTTTCAGTGACCTTAAAATGTGTTTGGATGTGCTTGTTCAGGTCTTATCTTGTAAATTCTTTGACAAGCCAGTGGTTTTTTTCGTGTAGTTGATTCTCTGACTCCAACAGGACTGCTCATGCAGAGAAGGGCTTGAACTGGATTTATAGTTGCCCTATGTCTTGGATCATCTTGCTACTCATTTTGTGGATTTTCTCCAAGGTTTCACCTCACAGGGGTTGAATTTCATCTGAATTCAATTTAAATAGACATCTTGAGAACTAGTGCTGAAGCAACAAGTAGCTTGGAGTGTACAGGTACCTATTGCCACATCTTGTGTAGAGCTGCCTACGTTGATCCATTAAAAGCCAGAACACTCTTGTGTAAGCACAGAGGGTTGAAGCCTTAATAAAAGCATCTCCTTTTCTTTTAGAAGACAGAGAAGTGTGTGTGATGCTTAAGCAGGGTATTCTATGACAGATTAGCTTGTCATCGTTACAGCAAAATTAGCAGTGGTGATCTTCATTGTGGGAAACATCTCCTTCCATGTCAAGCTCAACGTGATCCCTCTTGTGGAAGGCCCAGTGCTCTGGGTGGGGTTTATTCCCAGGGCTCAAAGAGGAAAAAGGTGAAAAGTCCCCCTGAAATAGAAACCAGTAACGTAACCACTGAGACAGCGAAATGATTTTCGCTTGGCCGCAAAACATTCGCCTGAGTTTTGGACGTGTTTGGCTTCGCCCTTCTGCCTGTTTTGTTCCAACCCTCCTCCTGACAGCTTTGCTAACGGTTTGTTGTGTTCCTGTGCCGACTGAAGGCTGCAGGAGCTGATTTTTGGAGGCTGCTGTGACACTTTGGGGCTCCCTGTGCTCTTTGCCTCCCTCGAGCAGGGCTGCCTTATGTGGTGTGAGTTCCCCGCTGAGGGACAGGAGGCTGTGCCAGAAGTTAAAA
This sequence comes from Empidonax traillii, assembly GCF_003031625.1. Taxonomy (NCBI): domain Eukaryota; kingdom Metazoa; phylum Chordata; class Aves; order Passeriformes; family Tyrannidae; genus Empidonax; species Empidonax traillii. The sequence goes on from NW_020956398.1 coordinate 120,847, forward strand.
GGGTTCGTTTCACCTTGTTGCAATAAATTACAGGGCAATCATAAATGATAGGAAGGAGCTTGATGAAGTGGGTGAGGAACAATTGATGGATTATTTTAGTTAAAATTACTTAGAGCCCAGTCCAACTCCCACTGAAGTCAATTAAATCACAGCTGGATCGGGGCCAAGATGAGTCAAATTCAATTATGCCTTGACTGTAAACATTTGAAAGCACGTTACTATAAGGTAGTTCAGCACTTAGATTACATTAAAACAAAAGCATTTCTGAAACCCCAGCTGATTTTGTTGTATTTGTAGAGCTCTGATGAAACCCTTTTTCTGGGGGCTGAGACTCAGGGACCTCTTTGGCAGTGCTTGATCCCCACAGCACCTGTCTGTGGTGGAGACAAGGCACAGAAACTGGTGCTGGGGATGGATTTCTGTCCCTCACAGACTCGCTGGGGGAGCGATTGCATCACAAGAGGCAGCAAAAGATGACTGAGAGGAGCTTGTAGAAATCCTGGTGCTGTTTCATCTAATTGTCAGGATTTAGGGAGCTTACTTGTGTAAGTATCAGCTCATAAATTAATGGAACTCTCACACGAGCTAATCTCAAAGCTCTATTGCTCATGGGTATTCATCTGTGTCTCAGCTGAGCAAAGCACAGCATCCAAAATATTAGTTACCAAGAGAGAACCTACATGATAAAAAACATAATTATAATTAATTCAGTTCGTCAAGTTCAACCACATATGGTGGTGTTTTCATAAAATTGGGCAGATTATCTTTTAAACTACGATTCATAAGCCTCACTAAAGACTATTTATGTATTTTTTAATAAATTCAGGCTTGATCCTTTTTGCTCTGTCCTCGGAATTTCTCTCCCTGTTCCTTTTCCAGCCAGGCCAAGGCTCTGAGTGGCAGGTTTAGGATTTCCTGGCTGGGGTGTTGGCTCCACATCCTGAGTGCCATCCCACCAAAACCTGGGGATATGGGAGGCTGCGTGGACAGCAGGGAATAGCTGTTCCCTGGGCTCATTCCCATCTCCAAGAGAACTGAATTCATCCCCACAGACGGACGAGCTCCCAGTCCATGCCAAGCTCTTCTGGAGGGTTGGGATCAGTCTGGTTTCGTTTCTACCTTTGTAGCAGTCGTGTTAAAATGATCATTTTTTTTCTGAATAAATCTGAAATCAGGCTAATTTGGCTTAATTTTGGATGGCCTCATCAGGGGGAACTACATACAAAGTGGGTAAAGACTGTAATGTAAGACAAGACATAAATGTGGGGGCACAAACCCTGTGGCTTTACTGGCTTGTCCAGGAACTGATTCTCCAACAGGAAAGAAACCACTCTGTGTCTGGATAGTTATGTTTGTGTCCTTAGGAGAAATTTCTGAATTTTACAATTAAAGTCTCCCAAACCCTTAATTTAAGTATCTCCCACGTGACAGTCCAATAGTGCTGGCTGTGGTAATTCAGAGGAGAATTTATACACCACCCACACGTGTTAAAATGAAAGATGGGCCTGATGCTGGTTTTAATGACAGGACATCTCTCTGGCTCTGTGAGAGGTCTTTGTGGGGGATGGAAGTGCTGGACGTTTGCAGAGCAGTGAGAGGACAGAAAATGGGACATGGGTGGGAATTCAAAAGCTCAGTTTGGCTGCTGGCCCGGCTGGCAGAGCAGAGCTGAGGTGTCTTAGAGCTATACCTGGCTTTTAGTCTGGAAAACTCAGTTTGGTAAATTATTTCCTTTCTTTTTTTTTTTTTTTTTTTTTTTTTTTTTTTTTTTTTTTTTTTTTTTTTTTTTTTTTTTTTTTTTTTTTTATTTAAGTCCTTTTCTCTCTTCCATGCCTTTCTATTAATAGCAGGATCAATTAATAGCTTCCACTGACACATTCTAAAGAGCTTGCAACTATGAAATAGCAATTTGTCCTTTGGAGAAGAGGAAAAGCGATACCCATCCAGCAGATTGAATCAGGAGAAAGGGACAGAACCATGATAAACGCTGGTACAGGATTTCCATGGCCCATTCTCAGCTCAGAAAAGATACTGCCCATTTTCTTCCTTGTCAGTGAACAAAAACACCCCCAGTGAGACACTTCGACAGCAATGGGTGACTGTGGCTTTAATATGCTTGAAAAAGCTGATTTCTGTGATCCATGCCTTATTTCTCCCTTCTCAGTATTAAGATCAATCATGTTTCAACTCGTAAATATGCATTAAAGTGGGTTGGCAGCTATTTAAAGCCCAAACTTTGCTGTTCCCTGCTTCCAGATACTGCCCAGCATGGCCCTGGCGTGAGGGCTTTGACTCTTTAACTCCCCAGTGAGCTCCAGTTTGGTGTTGCCTTTCACAAACCAAACCCACTCATAATGCTCTTCCCTGCTGTATTTATCACCTGCAAAGTGAAAATGGTAAATTGTGGGATGGACAATCGTTTTGGCAGCCAAGGGTGCCCAGAACACTTCCATTCCCCACAGCGCCTTGACGGCGACTTCGCTGGAAGAAAAGCACCTCCTTTAGGGGAATTACCTTGGGAAAACTCCCATTATGTCCTAGCAAGCAGAACTGCTGATGAATTTCTGGGTGCTTTTGGTGTGGCTTTCGGGGTGTCCTGTGCACTTGGACTCTGTGACCCTCGTGGGTCCCCTTTAACTCAGAATATTGTGTGGTTTTGACTCCTTGCTGAGCATTTGCTGGGGCGTATCCCACTTGCCTATGAGACATTCACTGAGTATTTCTTACACATGGAGTAAGTTATGATGGAATTGCTGCTGCCACCCAGGGCTGCTTTGTTAATTAACTGAAAAATCCCCCCAGAACTTAAGTGTTCATTTCCAGTACCTGGTGCATGGCTTTAGTGTAACTTAACATGTGGTGGACTCCTAATCCATCTTCTCAAAATGTTTGTTTTCCCCAAAGCCAATCATGGCTCATTTGCCTCCAGTAATTGATACCAACCCTGGAAATATTTGTCCAGTTGTCAACAAACTTAGCTGAAGTGTTTGACAAATTACTGGGGCCAGTTTTCACACTGGGAGAAAATTCAAGTACACACCTTATCCAGTTTCCCTCTGCAAGAATTGCCTTTGTTCAGTTGTCCCGCTCGTTGCAGCTCTCAGTAAATAGTGGGGCTTTGGTATTTTCATGCTGCACCTGATGGCAAAACACTGCTTTTCTCAGCACCTCTTGATTCCCCTCCTGTCCCCATTTATTTACTCCTTGAAGTCAACAGAAGTTTTGGGTGTGTAGAAGAAGAAAAGCAGTTGCATCAGACCGCCAATATATCAGCATTTTCTGCTGAGCACTCATTTACTGGCAGCCTTGGACACGCCGTGGGTACCTGGCTGGAGCTGGGATTCTGCAGAGCCCATGTCAGAGCTGGGAGCTTTGCAGGTGCTTTGCCCATCCCTGCTTGGTTTTGTCCTCGACTTAACAAATGCCACGGAGTTTTTACACGCTCATGGAATTCCTCGTCCTTCCCATTTTTTTAAAGAAAAGCAGTGTTCCACGACACACCTGTGCCAAAATCCTTGGCTGGGAAAGGCAGGAGAAGCCCAAAGTGATGTGGGCAGTGGGGACTGTGTATGTTTAACAAGAGGATTAATTAAGCACAAAGAAAATGCTGCAGCTTATTCCCAGCACGGTGAAGTCTGTAGGAGGGAAGAGACTTCCCCACAAATCACATAAAAGAGGTGTTAAGACAAAGCTGGTTTTATTGCTTTGTAGGGGCTTCAACCCATTCATCACCAATTTTGATGCATCCTTTGACTCTTCACTGGATTTTTACACCCTATCCAAGCCTTGTGGGTTTTTTTTTTGCTCTTTCCCTGCCTTCCTCCCCTCGAGCTTCCTCTCCCTCAGCACGAGCTGCACCCGACAACGTTTGAGTTCAGGCCGAACTTTCGAACCCGTGACGTGGAGCCGGTTTGGAATTAGGCAGAACCAGTTTGCCCATCCCTCGCTGGAAAAGGGTTAAGCCTCTCAACTACCGAGGGCCAGGGCAGGGAATTATGAAAGGAGCCCCTGTTTTATAAGCATTTGTGCTGCCAGTGCTTGACTGGCCGTAATAAGCGGGTTGTGCGGTGATTAATGGCTGTGCCGACGATGGATGATGTGTCTCCTTGGAGGAGCCATTTATTTTTATTCAGGTTCCTCTCCCAAGCAGTGCTGGAAACAGAGATGTTGAAGTCTTGGTGGGAGTGTGGTTTTGTTCTCAACAATTGCATGAAAGGTGACCCACGGAGAGGAGAAAATAAAGAATACGATGCCGTTTTCTTGCCTCTTTTAATGCGTGCAAAGACAACTCACATAATTATTTTTTTTTTATGTGGGATTTTTCTTTTCCTTTTGAGATTCTTGTTTTGCTCCCTCCAAACTGGGAGCGAGTAGGAATGTGTTGACATTCTGAAACTTTATAAATTTCGAAGGGGCAAGCTGCTCAAATGCCTTAAATTCCATTGGTCTTTGTTTTCCTCTTGTATTTTTAATAAAGGGCTAAAATAATTTGAAATCTTTGGGTATTTTGAGCCAATTCTTGTATGGGATTATAAGTTTCTGATCTTGCTTTAGTTTCAGCTGCACTTTTCTCCCCACTATGTCACTGTGTAGATGTAAAGGAGGTAGTGGTGGAGTGTTTGTGGTGGTTGAAACACTCAGAGCAGACATGGAACTCATCTTGTTATTAAAAAACTATACACCTGTATCTGTATGGGTTCAACATGGCATCCATCTAACCTCGAGATATTGTCATTTCTGTAAAAAGGCTTAAAGAAAGGAGGAAAAGGATTTAAAAAACCCTTTTTAATTAATTTGAGAAAATCTAGTTCAAGACAGTGAGACGAGTTGAAGAGTCCAAGAAAATCTTTCTCAGGTTCTACATAAACTGAAAATCCTTCCCAGCAGATCCCCTGGGATGGAACCAGAGCCAGCTGTGGGCATGGCATCAATACTTCGACGTGAGGAGGATGTTTAAAGAAATGGTCAAATTGAAACCGGTTTTTTTTCATCAGTGCTTCACCAAACCTGAATTAAAGGCTCTCAGAATTTGAAAGATCCCTCAAAACTATCACACCATTGCTGAGAAAAGCAAACCCATCCAGGGAGATGGGGCACAAGCGTTGGTTGTTTTGCATCATAGAGCAGTAAATGCCAAAAATTGCCTAAATTCTCTGGACAGCTCAATTTTACAGGTGGGGTACAGCCCCTCTCTCCAAGCTTAATAAAAATACCGGGAATGTGCAGATTCTGTCTGCTGGAGTTTCGATCCAGCAGTGCCCCATAAGAGTCTGGGAATGGTGATATTTGGGAAACACACAAAAAATATTCCCCTCAGACTCATTCAGAGCAGCAGCACCACAGTTAAAATTGGCAGCCACAGCTGATCTTGGGCAGAATATTTTTCTTGGGTCGGGAGAACTTTTGAAAATTGAGTTGAAAAAGAGCTATTTTGGTCTGAAAAAACCACTCGTCGCCGTCTGTGCCCGGTGTTGGAGGGGTTCCTGTGGAAACATCCAGGGTTGCACAAGAATAGGACACAGGCCTGGCTTCCAAATTAGCATATATATTAATGGCACATTAAAGGATTTCATAATCCTGTGACACAAAGGAGGGTTCTCAACACAGGGCTCACGCAATCTATTCACGGGCAACGTCTTCAGGCGAGATAAAAACACCCCCTGCTCCCCTCCTGGCTGCTCCTGGAGTCCTTCCCAGCCCCTACAGAGTGCTTTGCTGGGTGTTATCTCCCTCCTTTTGCATGTGGGGAGAACAGAAATCCAGTGGGATTCAGGGATTTTGGCTGAGGTGGAACACTAAGGCAGTGGCAGGGTCGGAAACACCATGCCCAGTGTCCACTTTCCCCAAAATCTACACCAAGTGAGCAAAACTTTGTTCTTTTGGTGCTTTATTGGACAGGGTAAAGTCGGTGGGAAGGTGACAGTATTCCCATCAGCCTGGAGCTGTTTCTAGTGCCAGTGGGAGCTGCACACCCACCCACTTGTGGAGGGAAGAAAGGGCTGCATTGTTTTTTTGCCTGTTGACTTCTCTGATCGGTATTTAATTGAGATTATGGAGGCCCAACACACCTGTGGAACACGGTGACTCTGCATTCCACAGTGACAGGGCCACGGGGATTTGGAGGGAAATAGATGTGCTGATGGGTGAGAACCAAGGCTTGGACTCCAAACCCTCCAGATCTCAGACTGAGGGAGGGGTTCCCACCTGGATCCCCAAATCAGAGTGTTCCTATGGCATGTCTGCAGTTCCAGATTGGAGCTGTCAGGAACAGTTGTGCTTCTAACATTTCTGCCCAAAATGGAATTAATTCACAGTTAAAGCTGGCAGAATTTGGGCACTGTTGAAACCTAATTCCATCTCTTATGATTAATTAGGGCCTGTCTCCACCCAAAGTTTAGTCTTTATTTGTCTGGAGATGTGAAAACAGTGTCTCCTTGGCTGACTTCCTATCAGAACAGAAAAAAAACTGCAGACTGATGTTGAACATGAGTGGGGGCTTGTATTTGGAATCCCAGAGTGGTTTGGGTTGGAAGGGACCTTAAAGCTTATCCAGTCCTACTCTCTGGGCAGGGACACCTTCCACCAGCCCAGGTTACTCCAAGCCTCATCCAACCTGGCCTTGGACACTTCCAGGGATCCAGGGACAGTCACAGATTCTCTGGGCAGGAGGAGTTCAGGACACCTTGAGCTCACCAACTGGAATTTCTGGCTCATCCTTCTATCAGAGCTGTGCTAACTGGGAGAACCTTGTCACTGCTTTGCTGACACATAGGTGGTTTCACACCTCCAAAGCACTTTGCAACTCCCAGATTGACATTTTTCTCCTAGAACTGCTGGTTCTGGGTGTGTCCTCTCAGGGACTGCCCATCCTTGGCACATTTTCCCAACCTGCTTTTTGAGATTGGATGAATTTCAGTAAGAGTGAAACTTGCTTTGTGTCTCAGCTGAAAAAGCCCCAAACGCCACCGACGCTGGAATGAATGGGCTGGGCTTTGGCTGCTGCAAATCAGGCTGGAACAGACGGTGCACCCTGACTTAGAGTGGGCTGAACTGCTGTTTGGAGTCCTCTTGGTCCACATGGAACAGCTAAGGCTGCAGGTGGGGGGTGAAACCACAGCTGAGGGGTCTTGCAACATCTCCAGCTCAGGACAGACTGCGTATAATATAAACAGACCTCAAGTCAAGGAAGCTGCTTTGGGAATGAAGTTGCCAGCACTGGTTTTTATGTTCCAGAATAGTTGGCAGAAAAGTTTCTACCAACTGGAAATTCAGCTGTGTTTTTTCCACCAGCCAAAAAGTGAAAGCTTAGCTTGGGTTAAAGGTTGAATGCAGGGGGTGACATGGGCGTGCTGTTACTTGATGTGAAGGGAGTAAAAATAGCCATGCCCTGTGCTGGTGGAAGCTGTGACATAGTCTTTGTAGACTTATTCAACCAAAGAGATCAGGTCTGAAGGAAATGCTATTCCAAGGTGCTCCAGATTCTGATAATGGGGTTTCAGCTTCCTGGAATAACTCTGGGATGTGCGTTATGCTCAGCTTTGTTCCCTGTCTCTCCTCCTTACCCAGCCACAGGAGCTGGGCTAAGATCACTGATCTAATTGGCAGCCAGGACGGGCAGGCTGTGAACAAAACCTGCTCGTGTAGCATTTGCATCCCTCTAAATTGCATTGTTTGTGCAGCTGCTCAGCCAAATCGGCCACTGGGTTTATTTTCGTCCGTGGAGGAAACAGAGATGAGTTTTCTCTCTGCTGGGGCAGATGCAAGATCAAAGAATCACACAGGCAGCTCAGAGACACCAACCTCCCTGCTAAATGTGTCCTGATGGGGGCAAGATTATTAATAAAGCAACCCTTGAGATGATGAGCCACAGTTACAAGAGGCAGAGGCTTTGCCAAGATGTGACAGGTCCCTTTTCAGGTTGACAGTGGGACTTGGTGAAGTCTCCCTTTCATTTCAGCCAGGAGGAAAAGAGGGGGATGTCTGATTTAAACACTGATCTACTATTCTCCTGAGAAGAAAAAAAAAAAAAAGGCATTTTCCAAAAGATCCATCAGGCAAAATTTACACAGTGTGGTGTTGGGAAATAATTGCACTCTCTTCCTTCCCACGTGTCACTCAGCAGAGTGTCTTGGGGCTCGGAGCAGGAAGAGGTGGTGATATTTATGGGCAGCTCTCTGCTGGAGCTCACACAAGGGTGGGCTTGAGAAACCTGAAGAGTGCTTTTGTGTGCAGAGCCAGTCAGCTGGCCAGGGCTGGTGTTTGCTTATGGATGTTGTGATAATAATTAACAGAGCAGGAAGTGAGGGGCTGATTGATTTACGCGCTCATGGCGTCGTGCCTTTGAACTTGGACAGAAACTGTGAAATCCTGAGAGGAGGCAGATTTATTTCTCAGATGTGTGAGGATGTAAGAAGGGCCACAATGTGTGAGCCCAAAGTCCATATAGACTCAGAGCTTGGGTGGTGGCCAGGCAAGGGATGCTCAGGGAGCCCCAGAAAGCACAGAACATGACTTGCCCTTCCATTAAACTCCACCCTCTCAGTTCTGATGAACTGTTTCTCCATCCAAGCCTAAATCTTGCTCCTTGATCAGTGACAGAGGATTGGATCTGGACAGAGGATTGGATTTGGCCTCCTGCATTGCCCCTATGTCTGGTCATGTCTGTCACCGGGGAACACAGACACTGTAAGCTGAGACACCCTGAGAGTTGTGTCATCTCAGCTCCCTGTTCCTCCCCCACCCCGAGAGCCAAGACCAGATTCCCTGCAAATCCACTCTGATATCCTTTGGCTACTCTGCTTGCTCAGTCTGGGTCCAGCTGGTGATGAGCCCCAGAGCTGAGCTTTATCCTTGGTGAAGGAGGGGACTCTTGGCTGAAGTGCTCTGACATGACTCAGTCCATGAGAAGGAGCTCCAGGCTGGGATCGGTTCATGGGGCCCTTGGTACAGCTCTGGTGGCTCCTGGCCCAGGAACTCCCCTGAGTGCTGTCATTATGGGGATGTGCTGGTGATTGTTTCCCTGGGACTGGTGTGGCCTCATCTTAGAACTCCCTCGGAGTCCCACCAGTGAGGGTCTGGGATGGAGATTCACTTCCAAACCTGCCATCCCCTGGGAGCTGTTCCCAGCTCTGATGGCCTTGGGCCCAGACATCCCAAGAGGAGTTTTAGGGCAGATTTGCTTGTGGTCAGTGCACCTCCTTTCCCACTGAGTGGGATTGAAAGGAATCATCAGCTAAAGATGAGGAATCCCAGACACATTCACTTTGTGTATCCTCAGATGAAGGGCAGGACCTCTCTCAGCCACCTCAGCTGGGCTGGAGGGTGTGGTTTGAGTCAAAGAGGGCTCCCACTCTAAGGGCAGGTTGTCATTTGAGTACATGGAGCAGAATAATTCAGAATAGAGCACTGGTGTGTGCCCTAATTCATTCTCCACTGATGAAGCCACACTTGCTGCAAAGGATTTCTCCAGTGCTGTACAAAGAGATTCTTTAAATGCTTCTTTAAAACAAAATAAATCTTCTTTATGCATACAGTTGTTCGAGGCCAGTTACTTACTGTGTGAACAGGGCCTTAAACACATAAAACCCCCCTAATATGAATATCAAATACCTTTATTAAGTCAGGATAATTACCTTTCTGGTGGGTTTTTGTGGAGGCCTGTGGCACACACACACCTCACACCCTCCAAATTTATTAATTATTGTTATGATGTGGAAGTTGATACATTGCTGATGGGGACAGGCTTGGAGAGGAAAACCTGGATGTCACAGCTCCAAGGCCTGAGGAGATGTCATCTGTGGCTTTGAGACTGGGCTGAACTCAAGCACAGCTCCAAGTGCTCCAGAGCCTGGGGAAGGGCAGCAGGAGCTGTGTCCAGCTGCATCATCCCTGGGGAGCTGTTCTGGAAGCTGCATGGGGAGAGATGCTTTGGGGAAGAGCATCTTTTAATTTAATGTTTGCAGACATTCAGTGGTTTTGCTTGAAACCCAGTGAGCTGAAAACCTACTCCCTCAAAAGACTGCTTGAAGAGAGAAGGGACTGTTCTCTGGGGGAAGGTAAAACAGGACTCCTGGATTTCTCCCAGTTTTCTCCCACCTGAAAAGCTGATGTCAAAATGTGCCATTTGATCAGATACCTCTTTTTTTTCTGCCACTCCCACTTGTCTCCTACAGAAGGTGCAGGCCCTGAAGAACTGGCCTTCAGTCACAATGCCTGCAGAAAGGATCACTTTAGCTGGGCTAAAATTACCTGCACTGATTTCCTTTTTTTTTTGGATTGGTTTCTGTGTTCCCTCTGTGGACACACACAGGTGAAATCCTGGCTGCACAGAAGCCCAGGTGCTGCCCAGCAGATTTCTCGCTGCCTTGCTGATTTGCATTCAATTTTTGCAAGACTCGTGGTCCTTCTCAGGCTAAAGGGGTTCCCTGCAGTGAAAACAGAACGTGGTGTGAACTGTACCTGCAACCTCTCTGGTTGAGGAGCAATTAAACTTTCCCCCAAGGAACCTCTCTGATGCTATTTCAGAGCCCCAGCAGCTCCTGTTCGTGTTCCAGCTCTGCACTTAAGATTCGTGACATGATTCCCTTGGAAATTGTGTCTCTGTGCATTTGGACTGAGTCTGGAGGCTATTTTTGGAAGCTTTCAGAATGTCCCAGAAGTGCCCTTCACCTCTGCTCCTGTGTAAAGACTTTGGCTCCAGCTTAGCTATAACTGTTTTCACGGGTAACCAAAGAAAAAGAGAACAAGAAGGAAAAGAAATGAACCCAAAGACAATTCTTCTTTCCCAAAACAGGGTTAACTCTCAGGGACTGAGCTCTGAGAGCTGGAGAAGAGGAATGGTGATAAAGAGCATTTTCAAGCACTCCCAGTTCCAGGATTCCTATTTAATATGTCATAATCACAGAAAAAATCTGATTATAGAGTTGAGAAATTGGCACCTGTAAAGGCTCTGAGGATCTCCTGCAGGTTTTCCAGCTATTCCAATATTCAAAGAGGTGTAGGAAGTGCAAAAGAGCATCTGAGGGTCGTTTCTGGCCTGTCCCAGCTCCCTGCTCAGCTCTGGTGCTGTAATCCAGCCAGGATCCATGAGAGTGGCGTGGCTGGCAAATCCAAGCTTTAGGGGATCTGTGGTGGAAAAAGGAGACGTAAAACCCTCCCCACTAAAGAAACTGTGCGTGGTTCAAACAATTCTCAACACTTCCTTGCTTCCTTTGCTTTCTTTGCCTCACTCAGGGCTTGCTCCTCCCTGTCAGGAGGCTGCCTGCTCCTTCAGCAAAATGCAGCTCTTTGCTAAATGAACTCAACTCCTTCTTGGTTTCCTTTTGTTTTGACACTCAGGAGATGATGGATTTATAGCCCTTCCTGAGTCGTAAGTTCATTTTCTTTTATTATTTACCATTCTGACTGAGATTTCATTCTGCCTCCGAGCAGGGCTGACCTGCCAAGAGGAGCTGATCCATAAATCTTTCCTTCCTTTTGCTTTCTTTCTTTCCAAAACAGCATTAGCCGAGTTTGCCCGGGAGGAAAACTGTTCTGCCATCGCCGGCAGTCAAACAGTGCAACTAATTAGTGCTTTCCCTTTTCCCTTCCCTTTAGTCTGTGTCTGCTGGGGTTGAAATTAAGCCAGGGAGAAGGAGGAGGAGGAGGAGGAGGAGGAGGGAGGGAAAAAGAAGGGGAGAAGATTTATTTGAAGTATTTATTTTTAATTTAAACTTTTGCAAGGTGATTGGTGTAGTGGCGGTGATACACACACTGTGTCGAATCTAGTGATCAGAAGCAATTCAAAGAAAGCAGGTGATTAGAGGTGGCTTCAGGTTGGTCATCAGGTCTAACACCTGCTTGGTGTTGCTGCTGAACAGCAAAACAAGCGAGGGAAAAAAATAATCTTTGGATACATTAAATCCCAATATATTTATAGGACAAATATTTTACATATAATTAGGAAACAGGAGTCCAGGGTTCTGCCAGACCTGTGTGGTTTGAGTGAGTCAATTTGTGTCAGTGCTTGGTGTAGATCTACTATTCGCTGCCCAGGGGCTGCCAACACAGATAAATTTAAGTAGCAAAGCAAAATGTTTTCAGAGGGTAGAAAACACTCTGCAGATCTGATGTCCTTTTCATTTTTAGCTCTTGGTTGGTTCAAGCAGCAGAGTGGCCAGTTGTTGACTTTCTGGAATGTTCAAGGGCTTTCTTGCTGCTTGGAACTGAGACTATTCCAATCCTTGAGAAAGAACTCCAGGAAAAATTCTGTTGTACTGGGGGGTCTCTTGATGGTTTTTGATGGAAACAACAACCCACGGGAAGTGTCTTCCTTGGGCAGCAAAATCCCTCATTTTCTGACTTGTGTTGGGAAGCTTTTTGGTTTTCATGTGCAAAAGACCAGTGGGGCAGGCTTGGAAAAGGTGCTCAGACAACACTGAAACAACAACAGCTGGAACTGCTGGGAAAGGCAGGGATGGAAAGGAGAGAGCCCTTCACTTCCATTCATCCCACCCTGGGAGACAGAGCGTGTCCCAACGCTGCCGAGCAGACAAGAGCTCCTTGCCAGCATTTAATTTGTTGAAGATTAGGGAATTATTCCACTCTTACAGTGCCATGTCAGTCTGGAAATACCTTTGAACTCTGAGGGCTGTGCAGTTTAGATCCAGCCTCAGATCTGGCAGCGTTTGGCAGCCGAGGCTTTATCAGGGTGAGAACTGCATGGATGGTTTAAGGGGAGACATGTTCATGGAGACAACGGGCTGGCTCAGCTTCAGCGGCCTCTGAACTGTGGGATAACTTGATCCAGAGCAGGACACTGAACTTTGGGATCTAAAATCTGGCTTGTGCAAAGCAGGGGTCAGGTAGCTCTGGTTTGCTCTCTCTTCAAGGAGAGTTGGCTGCTAAAGCATTACCCCCTTTCTGACCTGGAGCTTTCCCCCCCACAAAACATCTGCAGCCTTGAACCCCCATCTTTCTCTAGCTGTCATCCTTACCCCATGCCCCAAGCACGCTGTGCCCTCCTCAGGCTGAGGGCAGAAGGCTGAGCTTGGCTAAGCTGGGCTGAACCTCAGCAGGTGACTTCATTATTTACGATGGTTTCTAAGAGCGCTGTCACAACTGCTGGTGTCAGGCCATAGGCAAAGGCTTCTCTTGGGGGCACAGATGATAAACAAATACATGACACTCGTTGTCAGCAGCCTCCCAGATCTGTCCCCCACCTGGAGCTCGAGGCAGCTCAGCAGTTACGAGCCACGACTTGCGCACGAGTCGCGCGGCGGATTCGGGAGGGCTGTAAATAAATTTGTGCCCTGACGTGGGCACCAAAAATAAGCCTGTGGTGAGCCTTTCTGAGCCTTGGGCCAGGGCACAGCTGCTGCTGAACGTTTGGGAAAGCGAATCCCCTCATTCAGGTGCTCAACTCTTGAAAACTCGGACCTGAGCAAGCCCAGTGTCATCTGCTGCTCTGATAACCGAGCATGTTGTACCCTGCAAAAACAGCCAGGTCCTTGCTGCTGACTGGGGAAGGAGGAAAGCAGTTCTTTTCATCCTCATCCTATTGGTTATTAGAAAAACAGTCTGAAGAGACTTTTCTCTTTGGTGAAGGCAGAGCACAAGCTCTGGGACTACTGTAACTATCCTCCCCTCTCTCCAAGCAGTCCCATGTGCTGCTGCCACTGCTTGCAGGAAAGCAAATATCCCTGGTAGCTCTGATGTCAAATAGCTTTTGCTGACCTCCCTTGAAGAAAGCTCCTTGTAAAAATCCTTTTGTCCAGGGGTTTCAGTCACTTGGAGCCTTACAGGGCTTCCTGAGCTCTGGTGATTTATTACTCCTTAGTAATTTTGTGGTTTATGGAGAGCTCTGCTGGGAATATCTGGGTAAAAGTATCAATTAACCAGTGCCAAAAGCCACCAAAGAGCAAGGACAGGAATGGGACAGGCTATAGGATAAGGCTTGGAGGATGAACCTGTAGAGGAGCAGGAGCTCTGTGATGGGCAGGTTTGAACCAGGACCCCATAAGAGCAGGATAAGGGAGTGTAGTAAGGTTGGATCCACTCCTTCATGGAGTAAAGGAAGGGTCTCTGAACGACCCCAGAGGTTGTAAATCAAGGCAGAGCTCCTGCCAGGTCCCTCAGTGATGCTGTAGATCAGCACAGATCCACAGGAGGAAAAGGCAGGTAAACTCTACACAAGCTAAAGGTTGGCTGGGCAATTCTGATCTCATCTCTCAAGTACTTCCTTAGTGGTTTAATGGAAGACTTTCAATTCAGCTGAAATATTTTGAGTTTTGGCACTGCAGAGATGTGGAGGAGAAAGGATGATTTAAGCTGCAGTCAGTCTAAACCCCAGAGTCATGGTCATGCTCACATCCCAATCCTTTGGGATTCACGGAGCTTTGGCAATAGTTTCCCAAACTTGCCTTGTAAGTGGCTGGATTTTGCACAGCTTGCCCTGCTTGTGGAGAGGAGCAATGACCAACACTCTGTGGGATTCTCTGATGTCCCCTGAGCACCACAGCTTTCCTGGGACCTGGTTTCTGGCATCACAACCCTTTACTCAGGGAGGAGAGTAAGGAATACAGGTCACCAGCAGGCCAGGCTGGCAACTCCTCTATTCCACAGCGAGGAGTTACTCACCACAACAGACTCATGAGGTCTGCAGATCATTATTTTCATGAGTGGTGATTCATGGGGAGGGTTTCCCAATCAGGCCTGCTGGTGTAACATGTTCCTTTCCACAGCACCGTTTATCTAAAGATCTCCGAATACTTTATGTACATTAAACTTTAATCCATGTTTTACCACCAGTGAAGTAGATGAGGAGAATCATTTCCATTTGGCAAATGAGTGCAAGAAAGTGGCTTACCCAAGACTCTGCAGGTTGGTTGCAAAGTCGTGATCTGACAGTGAGTGCTTGTTTCCCGTACGTGGCCCTATTTCCCTGCCCAGATTTTAAGGGAACATTTGATTTCCTGGGGCTAAGGCTGAGCAGGAATCAGCTGCAGCTGTAAATCAGAAGGCCTGCTGTGAATCAGAACTTCCTCCAGTGCTTGGGAACGTTTGGATTTGTCATCCCAGAACGGCCCTGACCTAAAAGGATTGGAGCAGAACTGGTTTGTTGATGGGGCTGGTATCAACAGGTTGGTGTAAGTTGAGGAGTTAAGAGGCAGTGAAGAACCTCTGGGGTCTATTCATCCTCATCTTCCTATATGGTCAGTGGGGTCAGTGTGGACGATGGAGGCTGCAAGTGTGATTCCTGTGATGCAGGGAATGAGCTGTGACCTGAACTGTGTTGTCTCTTGGCTGGAAGGGAAGATGAGGTGACTGTCCCAAGGGAACCCTGTCCTGGTGTCCACAGGGAAGCAAAGCTGGGAACTGAATGGGGACAGATTTCAAGTTTGATCTCTTGTGGTGATTAGACATGACTTCAGTGGGATGTGTTATAACAGCCCCTACAAAGGGAAAAACCAGCCAGTGGAAGGGCAATCCTTTCTTCCCTGGGTGACCTGGCAAGACCCCCATCCCAAGGAAAGCTGTGCAGCTTGGGAGAATCACAGAGCAGGTGAGGTTGGAAGGGAGAGGTCTGGAGATCACCCAGTCCACCCCCACTGTCAAGAGTGAACCAGAGCAGGTGACACAGGAACTCATCCACGTGGGAAGGCACAGGCCAGACAAGGGAACTGAGGTGCTTGTGGTCACTTGGGGATGGTCCCGTGCAGGGCTGAGGGTTGGACTCCGTGATCCTGAGCTGACCTTCCTCCCCCTCTGCCTCCCTCCCTGCCAGGCTCCCCCTCTCTGCGGGCGTATCCCCTCATCTCCGTCATCACCAGGCAGCCCTCCGTGGTCCCTCACCTGCTCCCAGCTGCCACCAGCTCACGGCTGCTGCCAACCCAGCCCTCCCCGGGCCCTGGGGGCTCAGAGCCCGTGCCCAGCGAGGCCCAGGGCAGCAGCGAGTCGGAGGCAGAGCAGCCCACGCCCAGGATAAAGAAGCCGCGCCGCAGTAGGACCATCTTCACCGAGATCCAGCTCATGGGCCTGGAGAAGAAATTCCAGAAGCAGAAGTATCTCTCTACCCCCGACAGGTAGGTCAGTGGCTCCCCAGCAGGATCAGGGAGGAGCAGAAGGGCTGTCCTGCCCTGCTCAGCTGTCCCCAGGCTGAACACCCCCTGTGGATGTGCTGCCTGCTGGCTCCACAGAGAGGTCTCTGCACTGGCCAAGGCCGTGGGCAGACCATAAAATCATAGAAGCTCCTGTGCTGGAAGGGGCCTACAGGGATCATCAGTCCAACTCCTGGTCCTGCCCAGACGCCCCAACAATCCCACCCTGTGCTCACAGCGTTGTCCAAACACTCCTGGAGCTCTGGCAGCTCAGAGCACACTGTGATGGCACCAAAGGAAAGCAAAACTTTGGAGCTGGTGAGTTTCTGATGAAGATTGAACTATAACAACCTCAGTCCTCCCTGTCTTACCTTTCATGATGCAGCTTTCCCCAGATCATCCCAAGGTGCCCAGCACTCAGTTGAACTTGCAGCCTGAACTCTGCTGGGACTTGAGATCCACACCAAAGCACTGCCCACTGCCAGCCCTGGGTGGGCAGGGCTGAGGAACACTCACAAATCCTCCTGGGGATGGAGCTGGCAGAAATTCAGCCCCCTGCAGTCAGGAACCTCCTGGACCAGCTCAGACCCACAGCAGCTGCACGTTACAGATTGGCTGCTGGGTGGCCAAATTCAGCTTCAAGGCTGACTTGTGCTGGCATCAAAGGTGACAGGAGCAGAGCACACCAGTGGAAATGCCACATGGTGGTGGTTTATGTGCCTGGAAAAGGTGTGTGTTTCCTTGACACCTGAGGGGTTGGCTCTCCAGCTGGCTGCTGATCTGCTGATCTACCAGCACCCTGGGTAGCAATTCAGTGGGAAGGTGGTGTGTCCTGTCCATCAGCTTGGAAAACAGAGCCAGGTTTTTTTTTTTTTCCTTTGCTGACTTCTGCCTGCAAAGGCACAGGCAAGTTCCTTGTCATTTGAAGGAAAAGGTGAGTTCTTAGGGACTACTTGGTACCACATGGGCAAACCAAACTAAGGGAGGCTTTAGCTTTTTTAAAGGCTTTCAATTCTACTCTTCCAATTTAAATTGTAGAGAAAAGACCCTTCCAGTTTCTACAAGGTTTGTAAGCCTAGAGAAGGAACAGGAAACACACCCATCCAATTCCTATGAAGTCTGTAAACCCAGAGAGGGTTTGAAAGGTACTCCAGCCCTGGATTTAAATTTAAACTGAAGATGGGGCAGTTTTGTAACTCTGCTGCCTGTCACCAAAGCCAAGGGTCTCAGCAAGAGCAGATTTCCTGGCCACGGCCACCCTGTCTCACAGCAGAGTTCCCAATGCACTGGCTCCTCACAGCTTCACATCACAAGGTGATTGACACTTGCTGAAGCCCTCGAGGCTGTTCATTAACATTATCATGTGACTGTTCCTTGGCTTTGTACGTGTTTGGGGCTGGTGAGCAATTCCTGTCCGTGTTCCATGTCCCCTGTGTTTGTTTCCTTGGGTTCCCAGGCAGTGCTGGTGACAGAGGTGTGTGGCAAGAGGTGGTACACACCTTGCAGGCAGTCAAAGAGCTACAGGACATGTGCACCAAGTCACCAGGAGCTGGCCAAGCTGTGCTGCTCTCTGTCAGCTCATGGCTGGAAACGTGATGGCAAAGCAGTGGGTTGTGATCCGTGTTCACCCCTGCAGCTTTTGGCCTGGAGAGAAGGTTTTACCCCTGGGAGGGCACCTGGAGCACCTGGTTTATTGGTGGTGAGGGAGTGTGGTGTGACAGGGCAATGACTGCCAGGTTCTGCTCTTGAAGAACAGCAGGGGCATCTTAAATCAGTGGGGTACAAACATTCTGTGGTGGCACAACAAACCTGCAGGTCCAGAGTGATTCCAAAGTGTGGGGGGAAGCAGGAATCCATGAGGGTGAGCTGGAGCCCAGGGAGGTGGTGTGGGGGGTGTGGGTGCTTGCAAATACAAGTCTGGTTGCCCCAGGAGCCCAACTGAAACAAGAGTTTTATTGTGAAAAACTCAGCCTTGGCAAATGTGCTCCCCCATCCAAAGGCAAGGAGATACTTGCCAGGAAGTCCCAGAATCCAGAACACTTTGGAATGTGGCTCTGAGTTGGAGCTGTCCCCCTGACTCCGTGGGGCACTTTCCCAGCATTGCTGAGGATTCCCAACCCCATCCCTTGTGCAATTCCATTACAAAACTGCCCCATTCATGTGCTGTCACCTGTGGGGAAGGATCAGGAGTTCCCCTGAGCTGCATTTGCCTCATATCCCGGGGTTTAATACAGAAATAATGAGTGGCTTCAACATGAACTTGCCTGGGTTGGAGATTTGTGGAGGATGAGTGAGGATTACGGGCTGTCTGCCACTCAGACCCTGAAGCAAAACACGCAAATAATAAATTCCCTTGTAAGCCCAAATTGCCTACGATGGCAGAGTGCTGATGACATGGGTAGATTTAGGTGTGCTCCTGCTCCATTAGAAATGGGAAGGGATTAGGATTGATGTAGGTAGCGAAGGAGAAACGTGATACAGAGAGTAGCACTCTCAAAGGCAGACTGATGTTGGTGTCTGCTCCTACGTGTTGGCTCCAAACACCAGAGGCCTGTTTTTCAGGGATGTGATGTCCCTAATCCATGGGCAAACGTGGAGTGCCAGCAGTTGGAGAGCAGCAGGTTTGTGTTTCCAAGAGGGCAGGCAAACCCTGTGACTTCTAGGAGGAGAAAAGGGAACAGAGTCTGGAAACACCTAAATAGTGGAGTTTCTTCCATAGGAACCTCTGCCTTTCCATCCTAAATTCATGGTTTTTACTGCTTTTGTGGGACTGTTCTCAAAACAACACAACAGAGGGACACTGTTGAGTGCTCTTACAGTGCTAGATTGACTGCACCTGGCACCTGAGCTCTTCTTGTCCTCTGTAAACTCATTTCAGTGTCTGTTTTGTCTCCCAGGCTTGACTTAGCCCAGTCCTTGGGGCTGACTCAGCTCCAGGTGAAGACGTGGTACCAGAACCGTAGGATGAAGTGGAAGAAAATGGTGAGTGGTTCCTTGTCATGTCCTTAAAAACCTGTTGCAAAAGAACAGATTTGAAAGCTGAGCATCGTGTCAGTAGCTCGAGTCTATTTATACCAAGTTTGGGTTTATTTTTGATGGTTTTTCCTGGAGATGGTCTCTTTTTCTAACGTGCTCGTACTGCAGCGTGTGTGGTGGGCAAGGGGGGACCACAGACAGGAGGAAGGATGCGAAGGAAAGGGGTGAGAGAAATGAGAGTAGAACAGAGGGAAGAACCGAAATATCTCCCTCTGCATTTTTGGCACTCCTGTGATGTGGGATTGGTTCTGTGCACGGACAAAAAGGATCATGTTGCTCTGTAGAAAACACTGCAGTTTGGAGAGCTGATGTTGTTGATTCCTGCCTTTCATCTCTTCCTTTCTCCTCTTCCGCTCATTCTCAGCTTTGTGGCCCTTTCCCAGTTAAAACCTTCTTAGAGAGGAGAACCCTGCACTAAATGCTGGTTGGGAACCACATCTCCAGTGGAGATGTTCATGAATTCTGGTCTGGGAGGGGACATGCAGTTCTAGGCTGTTCCTTGGAATGTAGGGGACAGTTACTGCCACTTCCAGCCAATTTGGGATTAGCTTGGATGCAGATCTTTGTCTGGAAGTGCCTTGCTGCTGCAGTGAAGGTGTGAAGGGAGAGGGAGTCGGACACAGGAACAGGATGGAGCTCAGATTGACCCTGCTGATTCATCTCTTTGCTCCAGGTGCTGAAGGGGGGCCAGGAAGCTCCAACGAAGCCCAAAGGGCGCCCCAAGAAAAACTCCATTCCCACCTCGGAGGAGATTGAAGCAGAGGAGAAAATGAACAGCCAGGCCCAGAGTCAGGAGCTGGAGGGATCTCAAGCCCCTGAGGAGCCCAAACTGACAGAGGAGAAGCCAGAAGAAGCCTCGTTGGAGACAGAGAAGCCTCCAGAACATATAGCAGAGCCCTCCTCAGAGGAGACTACACCACTAAGCTAAAAGGGAAAGAAAGGAGGGAAAAAGAAAAGCAAACCAAGAGATAAAAAGAGAAAAACCAAACCCAAATATATATATATATGTATATATATATTTAAATATGTATGTAATGGTGTGTGTGTACATATATATATAAATATATATATATATGTAGACCTTGTGCAGAAGTCTAAAGATTGGTCACTTTGTGCCTTTGGGAATCAGCCATGGTGGGCCAGGTGGAACAGAGACATCCCATGGGAATGGTGCCAACCTGTCCCTCTGCTGAGGGAGCTTTGGGACAGGGGCCTGAATGTGAATCCAGGGAAAGCACATGTGGAACCCCAAGCCAGCTCCTGCAGAGATCCAGGGGAGGCTGGGAGGCAGAGGTGTGTGGTGCGGCTGGGCTGGAGGGCTCGGGGTGTTCTCTTGGCTTTATCCTCGCCCTGGAGTTGAGCAAAAGGACAAAGAGCTTGGCCTGGTGTCAGAGCAGGGCCAGGAGAGGAATGGGAGCTCCAGCAACACCATTTCCTCTGCCACCAGCACTTATTTCTGTCAGGGATGGGCCCCACTTACAACAACTCCAGGAAGGGGCTCAGCCCCCCCCAGGTTTGCTTTGGCCCAGGGTGAGCTCAAAGCTTCCAAAGGGAGATCCTTCCCCGGGCCAGGATTCCAATTGCATCTCTCTGGGTTGTTTGGGTGCCGTGTCTGTGAATTTGCAGTGATCCAGGATTAATCTTGGAATGAGATGAGGGTTTGGATTTGAGTCTGCTCCAAAAGCTTTGGGATGCTTCGATCTGGGGTTTTTGCTTTGGGCCCACTACTAATTTTTGTAGTTTTTTTTTTTTTTTTTTAATGAACTTTTCAATGTTTTCAGGGTTTGGGGAGGATGATGGATTTCAGAAGTTGCTGCAGAAAGTTGGTGTTTGTTTAAGATGTGTGCCAAGAATAGATGTGCATCATGTTTCATAAAGTCTTGGTAAGGGTGCATTTTGCCCAAAGGCTGCAAGAGATGTATTAAGATAACCTTTATTTTTTAATTAAAAATTAAATATATAAATCAAACCGTTGTGGTTGTTGTTTCTCTCTCAGAGATTCTCACTTCAGAGTGCTAGACAGGGACTTTTTTTTTGGGCTTGTTTTTTCTTTTGGGAAGTTCATCAGACCCAGTTAATGTCCCTTTGTGACAATGTGAAGCTGATTTCTGAACATCCCTTTTTTGGGGTGGTGGCAGGGATTACACACAGAGATCTCCAGTGCCTCATCCAAGGAGAGCTGAGAGGGGAGAAAAGGTTTCTTTTCTCCCCAGTTCCTTCCTCAGAGGTGTTTGAAAGTGCCTAATGACAGCTCTAGGATGGGATTACCCGAATCAATCAGTGATGTGGTGAAACTCCAGCTGCCTTCAACCAAGCCAGGGTGGGACACACCCCACTCACGGTGTGTCCAACACACAAGAGTCCACTTTGGAAAAGGCAACTACTGCTTTAAGTGCATCTACAGGGTGGCACCTAAACCTAACCCGAGGAAAATCTCGGGTATTTGATGCCTCTTATGCTCCTTTTTTCCTATATGTGAGATGGAAATGGGGTAAAACATTTCCCCCTTGCTGGTTGTGCTGAGAACAGCTGGGAGCTGCAAAGTCTTTGCCATTAAAATGCACCAAAATGTGGTTGCTTTTGGACATTTTTTCTTTCCACAGGCTCGTGACAGGCAGAGGTGGTGGGGCAGGATTCTGGCACCTGCCTGGAGTGTGTTGTTTGCACATTTTTATCCGTGCATGTCTTTTTTTCCCCTTCCCTTCCCAGAGCCTGTGCTTTAGTTCAACCGTGTCTATTGGCCTTGAAATGGCTTTTAATTCAAAAAAGGCCTATGGCCTGTTTATACAGGAATTAGATTAGATGGTCTCTGAGATCTATAATCATCCTCTATTGTTCTTGGATAGTGGCATCAGCACTCTTATCTCAAAATAAAATGTTTGCACAAGTCTGAAATGCCACAGTACTCAGGGAGGGTGAAGGGAGCAATTTACTGGAAATAATTTGTCTAATGATGAGTTTCACCATCAGATTACAAAAAAAAAGAATCCTGTGCAAGAATCTCTACACTGTTGGCTTATAAGCCTGAATAATCGATTAAATCGAATTTTAGGTGCAGAACGTTCCAGAAACAAAAAGCTGATTGTCAGGGAAGGCATCAAAGGTGTTTTAACTTGTCTGGGTTCAAAGGGAAATGCAGGGAATCTGTTCCCAAGGCCAGGCTGGGCAAGGCTTGGAGCAAACTGGTCTATGGGAGGTGACCCTGCCCATGGCAGGGGCTGGAATGGGATGAGCTTTAAGGTCCTTTCCAGCCCAAACCAGTCTGGGATTTTATTAATATTTCAAGAGAAATTTCAGAGGTGTGTTTGGGAATTTCAGTATTTAGCCTTTCATTCAACCCAGACATATTCCATACAATGATAATGGGTGTGGGTTTGGTGATTTTCTTGCTTTTTGTACCCAGGGGATTTGTGTAAATTCCTGAAGAATTTTGATAGATTTACATAAGAAGAAACAGGGGGAAAATATCACTTTCTTGTCCGGAGCTAGGAAGTGGTTTGGGGGGTTTCTGTGCTATCCAATGAAATGGATAGGTATGACAATAAAAAATTTCCAAAAATTTTAAGAAGATGTGTCTAAACCCCAAGCAAAGCAAAGCTGGCCATTTTCCAGCCAAGGGTAAAGTGAGTTTTACAAAATGACATTTCCCACTTCCCACTTCCCAGATGAAAATAATTGCTTCTGACTCAGCCCCACTTTGCAGTGGGAACAGTTCCAGTGATGTTTTAATTATTTTTTTTCCCCCTGTTAATCTCATTCTAATCACTTATGAGTCAATCTGGGTGAAAATGCAATACTCCAACTGCCTGGGCTAGTTTTTAATGAGTCCATAAGACACTGAAGATGTTTTTGTTCCTCCTTTGTCAGAGTGGCAATCTCAGTATCTGATTTCTCAGTGTGATTGTTTAAGTGCAAAATGAGCCCTCAGAACACCCTCTGCTGCTGATCACACTGAGTGACTTTCACTGATAATCTGCTGAGTGTTCATGGAAAGCACGGTCAGAACGTGTTTGGATGGAGAGGAAACAGCAGGAGAGGAAGGGGGGGGGAAAACCACTGAATTATTTCTTGGCTAAATCTTTTCATCCTTTTGTCTGTTCCACGTTGGAGTGAAACATCCTTCAGTTCCAGTGGAACTGAACATACTGATCCCAGCCACTGCTGGGAGGCAAGGGCTGCTTTTCCTCTTGGTTTAAGTTTTTTTTCCTCCTCTGGGCTGATTTTTGGTGGAGTGCCAAGTATTGAGCAACTCTCCCGTTTGCCTTGGGCTGAGCTGGGTTTGAAAGCTGGGCTGGGGGAAGTTCAGATGAGGAGTTTAGACCTTCACAGGGGCTGTGGTGCTGCCCAGCTCTTGTGCTGTGAGTTGGGTTTGTCCCCAGTTCCTGAGACCCTGAAACAACAGCACAAGTCTCTGTGATGTCTCTGTCTCATTAATTCAGATGTGAGGCCAAACTGCTGCTCCCTGGGGTGGGGACTGAGGGAATGTGCCCAAAGAGGCTTCCCCTCCATCCTCTGAGTGCCAGCAAAGGGCTGTCCAAGGGCCTTTAGTGGCTCCTGCAGGGGGTTTTATCCCTCCAAAAGGCCACAGAGTGTTGTCTCCCAGGAGTGCTGGTGGCTCATCCCAGGAGTCTGACAGAGAGATGAGCCCTTGGGGCTCGAACCTCCTGAAGTTCAGGGGTGTTTTGGCTCCCAGTTCCAGTCCTGACAGCGAGGAACAAGCCCCGGTGTCGAAATCCAACCTCCCCTGCAGGGCTGGAAACTGCTCATATCCGGAGCTCTGGCTGGGACCCACCTCTGATTGTACCCACTGCTGAGATAATTCTGCACAGCTCTGAGCTCATCCCCCAGGATGGCTCCCCCAGGTCCCAGCAAGGATGAACAAGGGAAAGAAAAAAAATCTGGGTTCGTTTAACTTCAGGCCAGTGCAACGAAACTCGGTGTTTGGGTGGGTTTGCAGTTCCCCCCTCCCATCATCTCTCTTCATCATCTTCCATCTCATGGAAAAGGACAGAAAGAAAGGAATGAGTGGAAAAAGAGGGGGATGAGGAAGAGGTGAAAGAAAAGGCCAAAGGGAAAAGCTTAACTTCATCAAACTGCATGATGGAACGACATGAAATATAAAAAATTAGGGGGAAATAACTGTGGTGCAAAATTCAACTATTTTTTTTTGGACGGGTAAAGCTCTATTTCTGTAAGGAGAGATTTTTCTGGGGTTTAGCTACATGTGCAAGGATGATGACTGACAGGTTTTTTCATAAGTTTATTTTTGTATAATATAAGTTAAAGCGTAGCTGGGTAAAGAACAGTTGGATTAGACTTAGGCTACAATACTGGATTCGAGCCCAAATTTTGTATCTTGACAAAGGGAGAGATTTGGTGAAACATAGACCCTACAGAATCTCACATGCTGGGCATGGATATCCCATGAGAACCCTGCTCCTCTTTCTTCCCAGGGTCTGGTACTGCCAGGGAGGATTTATCAGGTTTTGTTGTAAACTGAAGAAGAGGTGGTTTGGGGGCATCAGTCTCTGGAGCACAGTAGCTTTTTGTTTTTGCACTGAAGTTGCCATTTTAATCTTTTAAATTAGAGATATTTGGTTAAAATTACAATCAAAACCCCACCAGAACAACAACAACAAAAAAACCCCTCACTCATCTTGACACTTGTATCTAGGAATTTATAACTGAATACAAACTTTAGACCTTGAAGTCTTGGAGTTTGAGCCCATGAGGGTGATTTTCAATGCAGGGCTTTGAACTGTAAAATTTAAATATATTTTCCCCCTGCAGAAATGGATTAATTTTGGGTTGTTGGGTTATTTTTAAACCAGTTACCCCTCAGTTCCAGACCCCTTCCCATGTGCTGGGAACCTCCTCTAATGTGCTGTCAATGGAATGATCACAGACAGTGCTGGGAAGGAAACCTCAGCACGGCTGGGATGTCTCCCAAAGGGAGAGGGGGGTCCAAAGGGAGACAGAGCTCTCGTTTTGCCAAACAACTGGGAGCAGTGGAAAGTGTTGCTCAGGAAGAGAAGTTCCTGAAATCATCTGCTCCTGGATAACCTTCCTGCAGGCAGCTGCGAGGAGGGGCTTTCCCTCCAGAGCTCGGTGAGAAACAAATTTATGGAGGAGGAATTTCAGAAGCCGAAGTTTCCTGGGGAAGGAGCACTAACAAAAGGGGAGGAAGTGCTGGTTACCCCTTGGGCAAATGCCTCTGGTGTTTGCACAAACCAAAGGAACCAAACCCTCCCGGATAAAACAATAGTGAAATATTTCAGGCCTTTTGCAATTCCCACACGAGGGCCATTAATGTCCTTCCCACACAGGCCTTGTCAGGTGGTAAAGGTTGAGCTCCTGGACACTTCACCATTCTCACCACGCCCAGAGCCCAGCTCTTAAACTGATGCAAAACCTTTATTAGTTATATCAGAGCTGCAAAACCCAGTTCTGATGCTGATTCTTACAAACCCCAGTGAGCTCAGGCAGGTTTGACCTACGTAGAAGAGACCCTGCAGCCCTGTGAGTTGTCAGAGAGGATGTTGCAGAATGGGAATTAAGTTGGAGCTGCCTGAAGTCAGTCAGGTCCTGGTATTTATGCAAGAAGGAACCCAGTGGGGAAAGTTTTCGGCAGCATCCTTTCCTGTTACAGCTTGGGCAGCTGCTCCAGCAGTGTCACCTCATGATTCTGATATTGTAGTCCTGCTCTTACTTGTTTACTCTCACAAAAGTGACGGGGAAAAAAGAGGTGTCAACTGTCATGAAAACAGCAGGGCTTGGTCCTCGAGGCTGCTGGATACAAACTCTGCAGATTTTTGGGGCTTTCAAGAACTTTTTAGCAAGCATTGAGAGGGGAAGATTATCTGCAAAGGCAGAACACACAGAAAGTTCTCTGTGGAGCTTTCCTGGTGCTTCTGCAGAACACAGACTCTCCTAAACATTTAGCATCTAAATGAGGAGCAAAAAATCTGGAAGTGGTGGATTATAAGTGCTAAATATATGAGCAGGTCACAGGCTGGGGGTTCTTGCTCGCAGTGGTTCTGTTGGGAGCTGGTGGCACCAGCTCAGTGAGGAGGAACTTCTCCTCCATCCTCCATCCCTGACTTTAGGTGCATGAACCAGCCTTGGTGCTCTGGGTCCAGGCAGGGGAGTTTCCCTTCCCTTCCTGGAACTTTGGATTGCCCACAATTCCAGTTCTCTCCCAAACCTTCCCGTCTCTGCCCCTTCCTGGTCAGAGCTGTTCCCATGGGAGGCCCTCTGGGGAATTGCACATCCTGGGATTCCCAGGGCTGGGATCCACCCACGCTGATGGGTTCAGACACCAGAGTCTGCTCCCAAGCCACGAGCTCCATACCAGGACAATCTTTGTATCCAGAACAGTCTCTCCCTTTTTCCTGTGCCCATCCCTGGATCGGTGTTGGGAGGGCTGGAGGAGCACAGCTTCAGTCTGAGAGGCCTGATCCCTTGCAAACAAGGGATGTAGAGCATCTACAGCTCTCTGCAAACCTCAAAGAGAGCAAAGAGCTGGGCCACCTCCCTTTCCACGCTGGGATTGGCACCCAGGAGCTGTTTCAGGGTGAAAATTAACGGCAGCTAATCCATAACGTCATCTGCTCCTCCACACGGAGATATTTCTATTATTTGGGTGGGGAACATGACTCAGAGAAATTATTTCCTCTCCTGTCCGTGCTTCTCATTACTGGAAAGGCAGTGGTATTTTTCCCCACTGTTTCATTTTGTAGTATTTAGGATAATTGGTGCTGAGGAGGTGTCTGATAATGGGATTAGAAGCCCAGACTGGGAGTTACCTGCCTTATTCTCCCTGTTCCCTCAGCGAATATTTACCCCTGAGGTAATAATTAGATCCATTCATGCAGTGAAAAGTCACCCGTGATGCAGTGAGATGAAGATGTCAGAGAGAAGAGCACGGCTTGGCATTTGTTCCAAGTTCAGGGAGAGCGGGAATAAGTCATTCCTGAAGCATCAGCCACTCATCTCCCTGCTCAGCCTGAGGTTCACCGCTCCCCTTCCCGAGGACCTGCCCCTCTGCTCCTGCCGTGTCACCACCAGGGATGAGCCACAGGCCTTGAACTCGATCCTCCCCTTCCTGGAGCTGCTGGAAAGCTGTGGAACACTCTCCCTGCAGCCCTTCCCAGGGCATGCTGTGCTCCCTGGCTCCCAGCCCTGGGCTGGATCAGGCCAAGCACGTCGACCTTTTGGACACAGCCCATCTGCCCAGGCAGCAGAGAGGGAGCTTTTCCTGCTTTCCTCGCTGCTGGGGGGGCAGTTTGTGTGGGAGAAGGGCCAAGATGAGGCTTCAGGCTCTGACTTGGAGACACCCAGGAGAAATCCTGCTTTCCAAGCAGCTCTCTGGAGGTGCAGAGCCCTTTGGAGGGTGTCACACACTCCTCCCCCAGCTGTGGTTCCCCTAAGTCAGGACTTGCTGCACATCCATCCAAGGCAGGATGTTTTTTTTTCTTTTCTTCCAGGAAAACAAAGCTTTCTAGATTTTCTCTCTTTTTCAAGGCCTGCTGTTAGCAAAGAAACTGAATTCCAGTTGTGGGCAATAAACCTGGAGCAGGTAAACAGGGGAGTGCTGCCAAACCACCGATGTTCCAGGTGCTCCTCAGAGCTCTGTGTCCTCTTTGGGGGATCCTATTTTTATCAGTTTTATTTCCTGCTTGTTCTTTCTCACAGCTCACTTTGATTAAACCCAGAGTAGTTACAACAACACCAGACTGGGAAAAGGATAAAACACAACGATTCCCCTTCTGCCTGTGCAACAAGGTTCTGGGTGTCAGCGCTGGGATCCTGTACCATGGGAGATAAAAGTCAGGATTAGCAGGGTCTGCTGGGGTTATACAGCCAGGTTGTTCAAGTTCTATGTGCTTTTTCATATTTTCTCTTTTATAAATATTTCAGTCTCTGTCTAAAAACAAATGGAGGGGTTTTGCAGGTTTCTACTCCTCTTGGAAAGCTGTTGCAGAGCCCAGTTCCTGTGGCAGCCCTTCATTACATTTTCTATCTCCACTTCTCTCTGTCCCATTCCACTGCATTTTATTTTTTCCCTGGCATTGTCCACCAGCACAAGCAGTTCTCCCTCCCTGCTGCTTCTCCCCCTGGGTATTTGAAGCTGGGGATCAGATCTCAGAGCAGCCTTTATCCTGCCAGGCTCCTGGAGGTTTGTCCCATGAGATAAACTCCTTCCCAGGATCCCTCCCATGTCCTTTTGCTGCTTCTGTTCCAGGCTGGATTTATCTTTCTCGAACACAGGTGATGAAAACTACACACATTGCTGCAGCAAAGGTCTCACAGCAGCGTAGCCTCCATCCCAGATATCTTATCTGGCTCATTTTGGAGTTCAAATTGCTGGTTTTTTGAAGGGGGGGTCACCTGATTTTTGTACCCAGAGACCTCGTTTAATCACTCAGTGATTACCACCCTTGTGGTCTGCTCCTTCCATGCCCTCCCTCATTCCTCTGCTCCCATCCTCCATCTCCTGTTTTCCTGCAGGTTGTTCAGTTCCTTTGGGGAATGGCAATCATCCGACTCAGCTTTTTGTCATCAGCAAACTTTGATGGCTCAGTGCTGCTTTTACTGCCCCTGGTTTTAATTAAATACTTACATAAAATTAGTCCCAGGCAGGTTCCTGACCAGCTCTGTTAATAAACTGCCTTGAGCCCACTTGTCTCTCTCTGAACACGTTTTCCTTAGATCTCTGGACCCTCTCACACAACCCCCTGCTTTGTCAGTGCAGTTATTAATTCCCTTTACAGCATCAGAGAGTCCACACAAACTGCTGGTGGACTACCCTTGCTTTGTCTAGAAAATCCATTATCCCATTGAAGAGAGAGATTATCCACAGCAAACATCTTTCCACATTATCCCATTTCCCTCTATATCTCCTCTATGTTTGGGGTTGCTTTATTTTCTGAGGCTTTTCAAGTCTGTTCTGTCAAATTTTCTTCCCAGTTCTTAAATACAGGTGGCACTTTTTCAGTGCTGGGTCGGTTTATTAAAACCTTTGCTCTTGGGGTTTGTGGTTGTGTGATAAGGATCTTGTTTGTGACATGAGATTTGTTCCTTACTGGATTGTAGCAGTTCCAGATTTTCTGCCCTGATTTCCCTCCTCAGCCTGACTCTTGCTTTCATCAGTGTGAGGGTTTGCCTTCATTTTTCCTGCATGGACTCAGGGTTACCATTTCAGAAATGCAACTTTTGTTTTCCAAGAGTCCTTTGGTTAATTCGGGAGGTGCCAGTGGATGAGGAGCCTGCCCAGAGACCGAGAGATGGCTCTGCCGTGCCCACAGCACACTGATCTGACCAAAACCAGAGTTCCCACACATCAGCCCAGCCCTTTTTCTTCTGAAAATTCAAAGGTCAGGCAAACAGGGGAGGGGAAATGGGAGCGATGCTGCTCAATACACTCCAAACACTTTTAATGACAATGTCCTTTCATACCTGCCAGCGATTTTTTTTTTTCTTTCTCGTTTTCCTTTTTAGCTCCCTGCCATTGTTAATCTTCTTTTCCCTCTCGCCCTCTGTGTTTATTTTTGTTGCAGATTTATTGGGTGCACAGTTAAGTGCCATTTAGCTTTGCAGAACTGTCATCGCCAGCACTTTATGAATGGGATCGTTCACTGACAAACTATTTAAACACTAAAAGGGGGGAAAATTTACTGCTCCAGGTCAGTGAAGAAGCCAAGATCAACTGAAACTCAGCTGTGTTTCTCCTTGAACACGGGAATGTGATGAAGGAGTTTTCTTTAATGAATTCTCATCCTTAATTTATCCCCACACGTCAAACTGAATGTCATTGGTTTGCAGTGCTATTTTTCCTAAAATAATGCCTTTTTTTTTTTTTTTTTTCCCTGACAGCTTGCAAGAGCCCAGAGATCTAAAAATGTGGCTGAACAGGCACTCACACACCTGCTAATTAAGGCTATGAATAAGCTGTGACCAGTCATGCAGCCACTGACAGCGAGGCCTGGGCAGGGAAGTTTTTTTAGGAAGAAAGCAGGGGGAGTTTTGGGGATCAAATGCAATCCTGGGAGCAGGTCTGACCTTTTCTCCTTGATAACCTTGAAAAAAATCTTGCTGTCCTTTAATATTCCTGCCCCATAGGTGCCAGAAGGGCAGAGTGGTGCCTCCTGCCAACAGGTCCAAGGGAATTCCTCCCTGGGAGGGCAGGGAGATCCTGGCACAGGTTGCCCAGAGAAGCTGTGGCTGCCCCTGGATCCCTGGAAGTGTCCAAGGCCAGGTTGGACGGGGCTTGGAGCACCCTGGGCTGGTGGAAGGTGTTCCTGCTTCTCCAAAAGCAACTGTCTCCCCCTTTTTTTAGCATCATAATGCGCGTAACCTTCAAACCGGGGAGCAAGGTTGCCTGTTTGCTCGTGCTGTTTCATGTGTTGAATCGTGTCCTTCACATCCTAATCTTTCCTAGTTGCCTTTAATACCTTGGGAGTGTGTAAACATGTATTTATATACGTGTGTGTGACTGTGGGTTTGCAGCAGGACTGGACGGGCTCCAGGAGCGCAGCCGGTGGGGACTGCGGGGTGTTGAGTGAGGGAGCAAGGTGGCCTCAGGTTTCCCATCTCTCGTGTCTCTGATGCTCTGACCCTCTGAATTCCTCTGCTTTTTTTTTCCCAAGTGAAAGTTTTCTCTCCACCTGATCCCGGGATATCGCCAGGCTTACAGCTCGTTATGCACGGGGGCTCAAGTTGTATCGCAAAGTTGACAAAAATGACAATTTTATACATTTTCCTCCAGCAGTTCCATGTTACTGTGGAAGCTTTTTGACTAATCCACTCAGATTCAGAGTTAATCCTCGAGCACTTGGTGTATTTGCGTGGAGGTATTCGAGAGATTTAAATGGACACCACTAACCCCTCTGGGGTCTCGTTTCTTAACATACCTTAGAAACTCAATCTCAGGGAGGAAGATGAGACACAAAGGCTTCTTTTCTGTAGCAATCAGCTTTGATTTTACTCTCCTCACAGGGTGAAATCCAGAGAACAAGGACTCCATGGCCGTGGTTTTAATGCTTTAGCAACATTAGTTAATGCAGAACTTCTAAGTGCCCCTTCTTACAGATGTGGAAACTAAAAGCACAAAGGGCTGGAGCACAATTCCCAAAATAACAGAGGCAAGAGTGGCAGGAGTGCAGAGCCCAGGGGTCCTGTCTGACAGCAGTGAGAGCACAAACAGGAGTTCAGCTGCTCATAAGAAGTGTATTGTGATGCCTTCAAAAGGCTTTGGCCACAGTTTCTCATAAATTCTCCTAAATTTGCATGCTTTTGGTGCATGGGGAAATACTATAACAGACTTTCTGGTAATATTTCATCACCTGTAATTCTAGTCTGGTCAGCAGGTGCAGGAGGAGGTGAGAGGTAGGAATGGGAGCAATTCAGGTCTGGAGCTGGATCATGAAACCCCACAGCCGTGTGGAACTTGCTGTTGGGGCCGAGTGGGTGAAGGCACCCACGGCTGGACACCAATAAACTGGGAGTGCAAACCCCTCAAGAGCTCCTGGGGAGCTGTTCATCAGCCTTGGAGAGGTTCAGGTTGAAGCCACCAGCCCTTACTACCTGCAACTGGATCTTCACAGCCACCTCCAGGGAAGCCACCACCAGCTTTGCTGTCTGGTTTGGGTCTGACTTCAGGTATTTTGGGCTCCACTGCTGTGTTGCTGTAACTCTTCTGCCCACATTGCCACATCAGTCATGTTCTTGAGCCAAGGGGTGCTGATCCACCCTTGCCCATCAAGGATGGGGGCAAGGACATGCCCTGGGCACCCTCATGTGCCTTTGGGTCACAGTCCTGCCCTCCTTCTCTCCCTTGATCCTCATGCTGTCAGAGCAGAATCAAATTCATCATCTCTGTAATTGCTGGTGTTTATAATTAACTAAAGTCTATTTTTATCCAGATTTTTTTTTATTTTTTTCAGGAGCTCTGGGTGCTTTGGTGTATGAACAGATGTTGCAGTAAAAATAGGTGCTCTCTGAACAGGCTGTGAGTGGGGATGTTGTGCTGAGCCTTTGTTTCCAACCTGGGGAACGAGCAGAGAAAATGCTGCAGTTGCTTAACACTTAATAATAACTCCCTGTTACAATCCCATTTGGAAATATCCCCCCCATGTCAGCCTCAGGGTTTTTGAATGGGCACAGCATTAACGTGGCTGGGGCAGTAAAAAACCTTCTCTTCACAGGGCTGGGCTGGGCCAAGTCCCTCCATGCAGCGAGTTCAGCAGCTCTTGAGCTCCAGCTGGAATCGAAGAGCTGCCATTTCAGCTTCTGGAGAGCCAAATCCTTGGGGAAGGTTTTGTGTAATTAACATTTTTTTGTGTTTCCTGCCTTAAAAACTGATATAGAGGCTGAAATGGCACAGGTCTCATTTGTAAATCTGCTGGATTTTCCCTGGTGGAGAGGATGGACGGGGGAGATGCTTTACCAGCTCAAATAATCGAGCACGGAACAGCGCCCGGAGCACGGGGGATCTGCCACTGCTGGGAACACTTGATATCCAGGGGGAATTTCTCTTCCTAAGAGATGTCCTCTAGTTAAAATTAATTCTGTGCTTGTGTTCTAAGGGGGCTGAAAAGAGGGGATCACACTGGTTACCCCTCGTGGTGCTACGTTACCTGCCAGCCCGGCACGGCTGGATCACCACGACTCTTTGGGAAAAGGATGGAATAACCCCCAGGAGCTTCTGGTTTTTATCTCCCCCAGGCTGTTTCCATTGATTTTCCTGAAAAAAAAACCCAGAGATTAATTTATCATCTCATTATCTTACAGCACCCAGTTTTCAGCATTCCCAGCACCCAAGGCCTGGAGTTTACAACTAAAACATGGATGGTTTTATAAAGTTTAGGTTTAGGTTGGATATTAGGAAAAGGTATAAAGTGGTTAAAAAACCTACAGGGACTTAAATAAATACCTGACAGGAAATGGTATTTATTTTGTTCGTTTGTTTGTTTTGTTTTCAGGTTTGTTTGTTGTTTGGTTTTTTTTAATTAAATAATTTGGTGATCTGCATTCCATTGGGGCAGGAGAAGGGAACAGCTCCTCATTCTTTTCACCTACAGTCTGAAATTTTTGCTCAGCTACAACTCTTGGCTTCAAGTGCAGCACAGTGAGATGTTATACAGGTGTTATACAGAAACATAGGGTTGCAGCTGAGGTTTGTCATCTTCTGCCCTCCCTGCCAGGGGCCCAGCCCATGAACAAGGAACAGCTTTGACCCAGAGACATGAGCAAAAAAGGTCTGGGTCACACACAAGAGCAGCTCCTGCAAATCCAGTGAGGGTGGGAATTTGCCCCTCTGAATGTCACATCCATGGGAAGTTCTTTACCTCTCCAAGGGTTTCCCAGGCTGGGATCACCGTGTGGAGAACACAACCTACAAGAAAGGCCAGTGCTGGGGAACAATGGGAGCTGTAATTGCAGATGAACACATGAATCATGAGGCCATGCACTGAAATGTTTTTGAGAGGAGAAAGAAGAGTCTCAGCCAGCCAAGCCTGGCCTTGGCAGGAGAAGCTGTTTCCACCTATTATCTTTTGAGGCAGACAAAGGGTGAAAAAAAAAAAAACAAAAAACAAAAAACCAAAGGAAAGAGAAGGTAGAAACCACACATAAACATTAATTAATGCTCTCCAGGCTTCTTCTTCTTGGTCATGTTAAACCTTTAATCCCTGGGATTTCAAATGGTGGCTCTTTGTTTGTCTCCAGATAACAAGTGTGGAAAGGGAGTGCTGGGGGAGAACCTTGGCATCCAACTTCTCATTGCTGTGCTGGGCACCCTGTGTGCACAGCCTGCATCCCACAGGAATGATGATGCTCCAGAGTCTGCTCCACTTGGGCTCACCTTCCCCATGCTTTGCATTGACCCCTCTCCTTCTCCATTTGCAGCTGGTTAAGAGACTGCCTGTGGTCATTTATGGAATGGTGGCAGTTTTGGGGCACGTGGGATACCCCTTCAGTCACAAATCCAAAATTATGGAATGGCTGAGGATGGAAAAGACCTTTAAGCTCATCAAGACCAACCCCCCTCCTGCTCTTGCAAAGTGCAGGGGTACCCTGGAGACAACGCAGCTCCTGGAGGGAACAGGGGGCCTTGGATGTGCCCCTGCCACCTGGGTGAAGCTGGCAGGGAGGGGAGGGCTGGGATGGATTTCTTCTCCAGGGATTACTGCTGCTCCTTGGCAGGGGGAAATGCTCCCTTGCTTGAACTCTTGAGGTTAAGCCCCATCATTCCTGAGCGTCACTCAGCGCTTCAAGGGGCTGTCAAGAGGATGACACGAGAATTTGTTAAGAAACTGATGTTTCCCCTCATCCCCTGCTGTCCCTCAGGGCTCACAGGCACTGGGCAAAGGAAACTGTGATGAGAGGGGAGGAATTAAATCCCTTTGCAGCTGCCCCAGAGCCAACACTGGCACTGGCTCCTGCCCCGACCTGGGCTCTGTGCCCTTCATGGGCAAGAAGAGGAAGGCAGAAGCTCTGGGCACTTTTCCTGACTGTATCAATGTGTTTAACCTCAATTATTGTCATTCCTGGGGCCCCAAGGATCTTCAGTGTTTATTCCTCAGCCCCATTTTGCAGATGAGTAGCTGAGACTTGACCACCCGGCAGAGTTTCCCAACCTGACTGGCTCTTGCAGGCACCAGATAAGATCAGCTTTAAGAGGCAGGAAAACAGCCCATTTCCATGGATATTTCTGCAATCTGAACATGCAGGAATCACTCAGCCTCCCAGCAAGCAGGAGCGAGCCCGAAATGCAGCTGGGGAGGGAGCTCAGCCCAAGAGGGTCTCCCCTTCCTGGAGCTCTGCTCTTTTTTTTCATGTGCAGAGCAAACCACTCATCTTCCCCAGCAAATAATGGTAGTTTGAGGTTAAGATTTACAGCAGGGCTCTTAGTGTCTCCCTGGTAGATATGCAAGGCTATTTAGCTGTTTCCCAAGGTGGAAATTCGTAAAGGTGATGGAAGAGTCTCTCCCCAGACAGCACAAAGGGTGGTTTGTTTTGTCCCTGGAGATCTCCCCGAGCCAGCAGTGCTGTTGGATTTCCTCTCCTCCCCTTTCCCTCAGCACATTGCTTTGCTCCTCTGGTTTTCTGGGTGAACAAGGCAGCAGGAAAAGTGCTTCTCATTTACTTTTTGTCCCTCACTGTTTGTGTTTCTGCCCTCATATCTCTCACCCCAAGTTCAAAGCCTGCAGCCTGAGCACCTTTGTGCTTTCTCCCAGCTCCTTCCCAGGCTCTTTCCCATCCATCTCCCATCTTTCTCCCCGTGGCTTGCTTAGCTCATGAATTTCCCTCAAACATACAGGCAGATTTTTTTCTGTTGGGAAAACAAAGGGAGGCAAAAATAAAATCCCCACAGGGGTATTTCAGTCCGAGGCAACAGTAGTAATAACAAAAGTAATATTAATAGTAGTAATAATTAATTTATAATAAAGGGACTGCACAGGAAACTGAGTGTTTTGGCTGAATTTTCCCCACTATTTTGGGTCCTCCATCCCAGACCACCCCCCTGGCACAGCCAAGCCCTGGGTACCAGTGATGCCCCTCCTGCCAAACCCTGGGAGTGACCCACCAAATACACCCAGCTGGCAAGTTCTCTCCCTTCTCAAAGGTGCTCCTTGTGGTTTTCAGGCTCATTTAGTTCGTTAAATAATTGGAATTTCTTCATGAATAGGCACGAGAGGACAAATAGTTGGGTTGTTTTCCACTTTTATCTAAACCACTGGGTGTAAATTAACTCAACTGGGCAGAAACCACATCAGCCTGGGAGCACTGGAAATCAGTGCTGTGTCGAGCAGACAGAGCAGTTGGTGTTGGGCACTCAATCCCAGCACCCCAAAACCCCAAATTCCTCGGGCAAGGTGAGCTGGGGACAGTGGCTGGATTCTTCTTCCCCATTTTCTTGGAAATTGGTGCCACAAAGTGCCATGGAAGATGGGAGAGCTCGGAGGAGACATGTAGCAAACCAATATCAACCCCTGGAGAGGCCTTCTTAAATACAATTATTTCAGGTTCTGGCCCCAGTGCCCCAGATCTCGTGTTAGAATGACCTTTAAGGAAAAAGGGAATAAATATAGGGGGGGGGAGGGGGGGGAAGACTAATGAGTAAAAGCTCATTTTCCATCAGATCCATGAGCAAGTGATTTGACCTTCCATGGAATATATTCCATAGACTTTTCTGTGCAGTGACTGTGCCAGAAGGTGCCATCATGGCACTAACTTTGTGCCAGCAACTGATGGACCATTACAGGCTCCTTGTACCAGGGAACTCGATGGGCAAAGCAGGAGGAGAGGAGGTGAACCATGGAAAAATGACTCCTGGAAAACTCCACGCTCCAAAAGAAGTGCCTCAGATGTGATCACCGCTGGATTTATCTTGGCTGAGTGCAGAATTAGATGAGCAGGAGAGGACTCAGCTCTTTGCTGTGTGAACGGTCACGAGGAGAAGGTGAACAAGCACATCCACTGCCCTCCCCCTGTCAGGACTGGGATGAGAAGAAACTCCTGAAGGATCTCTCATTTTTGCCTCATCTCTTCCTCTCTGGGGTAATGGACATCAATTTTCCCACCAAACTTTTGGGGTAGTCGTGCTTTTCTGTCTTCTTTAGCCAAGCCTGCACAGCAAACCTGTGCTGTTCAGAGGCCAGGTGAGAGCCAGGAAGAGCTTTGCTCTCCCTCAGGCATGGAAACCCTGAGTGCAGCACGGGCCCTGCCCACCTCTGGATGCTTTCTGATAACAATGTTTTAATAAAAGATCTGTCACTCAAATATTTCCAAACCATTAAAGAGAAAAGGAATGAGAAGGAGTAATTGGAACCCTGAGCCCAAAGGGGTAATGTAAAAAAAAAACAAACCAATGAACCTACAACCCAACCAACCACAGAAGGGTTGAGAGACCCTAAACTTGAAGCTGAGCCTCAAAATCCCTCTGGGAATTATTTTTCTTGTCCGAAATCCAGAGAGGTCCGTGATTCATAGCCCCATCCTGCCCTCCAAGAGCAGCTGCAGAGGGTAGGAGGTGTATTCAGGTGTTAAATCCTTTCTCTGTGCTCCACCACTGGGTTTGAGCTGGAAATGGAGCAGTGGGAGGAGAGCCAGGAAGGAGGGGAACATCTCAGGCCAGAGCTGATCACGGGCCAGAGCTCTCTGTTCCCACTCAGGCAGTGCTCCCACAGCATGAGGCCCTTGCCAGCTCCTGGGATTCTTCTTTGCTGGATGTCGAGGATAGGTGGTGCTTTGTCCAAAAATCCTTGGCTCAAGGAGTCAGTCCTGGGATCTCCTGACAGCCTCGTTTACTGGGAGAAGAGAAGGGGAAAATAAATGGGGATATTTCCACCTCTTGGAGTAGGTGGGAGAAGCTGGGAAAAGTGCCTTCAGCTTAGGAGACAACCTTTATTGTGCTCAGAATGTGGTCTCTTTAAAGCTGATCTCATTAGCAGGGGATGAGTCACGGGGGTTTGGGTTTGTGTGGGTGGCAACATAAAAATTTCCTCTGAGTGAGGAGAGCGAGGCTGGGCGAGTGGGCACTCGGTACTCTCTCCTCTCCTCTCCTCTCCTCCCACAGCGAGACACTGTCGCTTCCAAAGGTGCTGCAGTGAATCATTTCTCCTCCTTTAATGGCAGTTCTGTGTCTGCACGGCCCCCTCCCCAGCTAATTCTTGATTCAAACCCATTTAACTGAACCCTTCACGGATGAGATCTTTTGGCAAAGGGTTTTTCGGGGAGAGAGGAGTTTGCAGGCTGGGGGTGAGGGTTCTTTGTCACCCTCCCCGTCGGCCAGCAGCGTCTCCTCCACCTGATGAACGCAATGGAGGGCCACAAAAAACTCCAGTGGGGTAATTAATGAAAGCTCGTGGCCCATGCAGGCCCTGCATCGGCACTCGCTGCCTCGGGCTGCTCTCGCTGTCAGTTGATAATGAGACACAAGCTGGGGTGGAGCTTCCCTTTTCACCCCTGTGATATTGTTCCTCTGGAATCCCAGGGGCCTGGAAATGAAACACATTGGCTCGAAGTGATGTTCCCCAGATCAGCAACTGGATCCTGGGAGGATCCCCCGGGGCGCTTTTCCACCAGGTGGGAAGAGGGATGTGTCTCGCTGTGCTGACCCCAGCTAAGGCAAGCACATGCTTGAGTCACTTACCCGCTTTTATTTGCGTGATTTACCTCCATAAATCACCCCTGCCTTTCCCAGGACACTTTTCCATCCCGTTTCAAAGCTCTCCATCCTCCCTGAGCTGCCCAGGGACTCATTTTACCCGTTGAGAGACATCTGCATTGGCAGCACTCACCCCTGGCAGGTGAAGGTTCCACCCCTTGCCTCGCTGAATGGTGCAAGAAGGAAAGGGCTTGTCCATTGAGAAGCAAATAGACTCTACCCAGCTTCTTGGAAAGTAATTTCCATTGAGAAATAGAAACATTAAACCAGCTCATTTATTCCTTGAAGAAGTCATTGTATTGGATAAATGTTGGTTGGAAGGTTTCTATGGTTGAAGATGTCTTGGCTTTATCCTCCCAGCCCATTTTTCTATGAAAGAGAACTCAAATGAATCACTTCCATGTTGTCCTCATGGACATTATTTATATTTCTGTCTGGCCCAGGTCAGTGGAAACCCTCCATTTTAGGTGCTGTCTGGTAGAACAGCCAAAAACATGCTTAGAAATCCCTAAAAATCATGAAACTCCTTCCTTCCAGGACACAGAAGTTGTCTGCTTTTGGATATTTATCAGATTAGCTATTCTGGAATAACTAATTTGGTAGGAACATTTGCATTCCAGAAGAATTGCCTTTTTCCTCTTTATCTTAACACAACTTAAAGGATGATTTCTCCATATCCATTGGGCAGCTCCTCACAAGAGAGTTCACACTGTAATGCATAATAATAATACTAATACTAATACTAATAATAATAATAATAATAATAATATTTCCTTCTCATGCTGGGTCTTACACTCCAGGATTTCCAGGTCTTTGACAGCTGACAGCACCTTCAACGAGGTGATTAAATCCTGTTTAATCTCCTTCATACAGAGAGGCAGGAACTGGTGCAGCAGCTCAGGGTCTGGTTACAAAAGGACCCTCAAGTGTGGGGTGTCAGGGCAGGGGGGTGAGTGTTTCCCCCACCCCTCAGCACCCCCGAGCTCTGCCAGGTGCTCCCCAGCCCCTGCCACAGGAACATCCAGCACACCAACAGCTGGAGGAGGCTGCCCGGGCTCTGTTGTGGTGCCTGTTGCTATAAACACCCGGGTGATTTGCACAAGTATGTGACACTGTCAAAGTTCCTGAAAGATTTTATCGGATTGGGTTTGGCCCGGAGCCCTTTGTTCACATAGAAACGCCAGGTAGGGAGACAATACCTGTGTATCCATGTGTGTATTTTCAACTTCCTAA
The DNA here is from genome assembly GCF_003031625.1 of Empidonax traillii. NCBI lineage: Eukaryota > Metazoa > Chordata > Aves > Passeriformes > Tyrannidae > Empidonax > Empidonax traillii. The sequence continues at coordinate 160,363 of NW_020956398.1, forward strand.
AGGCCATTAGATTGGAAAGGGAGTGGGTTTGTTTTACTCAAACATCTCCTGAGTTGAAGACAAGATAACCCAGGAAAAACCTTTCCTTTTTTGAAAAAAAAAAAACAAAACTAAACAAACAGAGACATAAATGCTTCTTCTCCCTGCACAGATTGTCTGGGCACTCTGCAACAATCTCTCGTACCTCTGAGTTATTTTGGTTATAAAACATTAGTTCATAACAAATCTCGAGCTGTCAGAACTAAAGGATCGTTCAAAAAGAGCTTCGAGGTTACACAAACAGAGGAGCTGGGAAACAATTGGGCAACACAAATTCACTCGGAGAGCAAAGATGTGGAGTTTTTAAGGGCATTTTCCACCTGAGTACTGACCCTCTTTGTTTGGGGAAACGTTAATTTAATGGGAGGGAAATGCCGTGTGCCAGGGGGAGGAGGGCAAATGGCAGAAAAGAAACTGGGCAGAGGAGGGAAAAGAGGAGCAGGGGCAGCAACTGCCAAAAGTGTTGGGGCAATAAACAACCAGAAAAACAATGAGGTTTTTAATGAAGAGCAACTGGGGATGGGAAGGATGGGGGTATAAATTAGGATGTGCTTGTGCTAAAGGGGGGAAATAAATGCGGAATGATAATGGTAGAGATAATAACAATAATATCAAGGAGAGAAGGTAGGTGAGAACCTGAGAGCAGCTGAAGGTAAAGGAAAGGAAAGGAACTGCTGGGAAGACCATCCAGGAAGGGAAAACAAGGAGAAATTTGGGTCAGAAGAATAGAAAATGAGAATAAATGTGAGTTGTTCTGGAATTTTTGGGGAATAGATTAGTACAGCACAGAGGGTCCTTTGGAGACAGTGGGTGAAAAGAGGAGGAGATGGATCTGCAGCGGGAAGGGCAACCCATTCCTTCTGTCCTGGCTGGATTTAGGAACAAACACCTCTGAAAAAGAGAAGGACCCAGGGTTTTCCTACAGCTGGGAGTGGAAAGGAAAGAGTTCTGAAGCTGGCTGTGACCCACTTGCTCTGAGGAGCTCCCAAGGCTTCCAGGGAAGGAAAGAGTTGGGTGAAAATTGGAAGGAGCAAACTGTAAATAGGGTATGAGATGGAGGAGGCTGCACTGGAAGGAGCAGTTGGAGTTTGGGGTGGGAGAGAGCTGTGCATTTAAAATCACTGTGGTGGAAGGAGAGGGTTGGAGATGGAATAGGAGCAGGAAAGAATGACTGGGAGAACGTGGAGCCTGTGGTGAACAGAGGAGAGGGACAAGGAGGATGTTATGATGCAGAAGAGGACTGTGATGGGACAAAGCTGGTAGGAGGACATCTGGCTAAATTCTCCATCCTGCAGGGCCCTCTGCAATAACCTTCAGTCCCTGGAGCTAGAAATCTTACTGCACCAGGGCAAAGTGCCAGAGCAAGCTGCTCCTCACCCCAGTTGTGCACGTTATCCTTTTAAAGTGAGTGGGATCAACACCAGCAGGTGCCTGTTTTGCTGTGCCCCTTCCCAGCCCAGGCTCCAGCTGTTTTCTCTTTCCTCGACATGTTTCTGGGTATTTTTTTCCCCAGCTGCAAATCTGCATTCAGCACATTGACAGCAGCCCAGCTTCCTGGTTTGCTCACAGGAGAGCTGTGCATTTACACTGACCCTAATTCAGCAAAACGCTTCAGCTCATGTCTGACTGTCTGACTTGGAGCCACCGAACGGGCCAGAGGGGCTTGGGTGTAACCAAAGCTAAACATAACTTAGTGTCTCGTTTATTGAGGGCCTACTCAACTAATTAGTTAAACCTTCCATGAGAAGTCACCAGGATCCTTAATAAAGCAGTGCTCTACAAGCAGCTGCCGTGGGACTCTGCCCAGGTCACATTATCTTGTTTGCAGTTTAGATGCCTGAAATATCTGACTTGTCTTTTTTTTTTTTTCTTTTTTTTTCATGAGAAACTCTCCCTCCTTCTCCCCAGCGAGGTACAAAGCCACCAAACATTAATTGATTTCGGTCCACACTCTATCCACCAGGTAGATGTGGTAAATCCCAGTTGTCGGGTGATTAAACGCGACCCGTAAATCACACGGGGGCATGTGAACCAGGCACTCCAGTGTCAGTGCCTTTTTAATTAATGTTGTAAAACAATATTTCAGGCTTAGATCGAGTGTGCAAGGCAGATAAGATATCAAATTGGGGCTAATAAAATACCAGCAGTGGGTATGGCACTAATCACCAGTAGCCCCACGATCCCGAACACCCCCGGTTGCAACCCCGACAGGTGGCCCTGCTTGGGAAGGTGGTATGCAATGTTATTGCAGGGGGATTAGGAGTGGTCATTAGACTCTTGTAACGCTGGATTAATTAACCAGCAAGCAGAATTGTCTGCCCCCAGATCCGTCACCTGCTAAAATGGACCAGGGGTTCATGGAAGATTAAATTTGGGAGGGAGGGAAGGGGGCACTGGTTTGGCCCATCCTCACGGTGCCCATGCCTGGGTGGGTGGTGGGCTCCTCCCTGCTTGTGTTTGCACCTCTAGCAGTGGCAGGAGGGGCAGCCTGGCAGAGAAAAAGTGATTTAAAAGACATTTAGAACGTGAGGCACATGGTGGGACTCTTGGGGTGTCTGTACCGGGCTGGGAGTTGGGATCCCTGACCCTGGTGCTGCCTCCAGCTCTGGGACCAGAAGGACATGGAGCTGCTGGAGCGAGACCAGAGGTGGACTGGGGTGGTTCAGCCTGGAAAAGAGAAGACTCCAGGGAGATCTTGGAGTTCAGGGCCTAAAGGGGCTCCAGGAGAGATGGAGAGGGACTGGGGACAAGGGGGAATGGCTTCCCACTGCCAGGGGGCAGGGTTAGATGGAATATTGGGAAGGAATTATTGGCTGTGAGGGTGGGCAGGCCCTGGCACAGGTTTGCCCAGAGAAGCTGGGGCTGCCCCTGGATCCCTGGAAGTGTCCAAGGCCAGGTTGGACGGGGCTTGGAGCACCCTGGACTAGTGGAAGGTGTCCAGGGTGGGACTGGATGGCTTTTAAGGTCCCTCCCAACCCAAACAAACTGTTCCATGGTTTCCCAGAGCGTGAAACCATGTCCGAAAGGCAAACCTTAGAAAATGCTTTAGAAACTTTAGGAAGTGCTTTAGAAAACCCCGTGTTCATTTTCCTGCTGCTCTGGGATGGGTCAGTTGTTCTGACCAAATGTCCTGCAGAGAGGTGGGGTGAGGGGGAGCATGGGGGACCCTGCAGTTATTGGGTGCAGGGGTTCAGGCAAAGCCCCCGTGGGACAGGTCAGGTATCCAGGAGGCCGAGGGTGAAAGTCAAGCGTTGAGTGGCACATCCCAAATCCTGCCAACCCCTCTGTGATGTTCTGCCCAGGTTACAGTAAATCCCCCGCTGTGCAGAGGGACTTTGGGGCGGATTAATGAGTGGAAAACCTTTGCTTGAACCACGTGGGGGCTTGCTGGGGCAAGCAGCCCGTGACCATTTATGCTCTAAACATCCCACTTGATACAGGAATGCTGAGAGTCTGAGATAATTGAATTATGCTGCATTTGAGGAACACTGAGCAATCAAACTGAAAAAAAAAAAAAAACCAAACCCTGAAATGTCCTTTTTGAAAAAAACAAAATCAGTGCTTAATCTTAACAGCCCTTGTTTTTCACCAAAAGCTTCCTTTTTGGATCAGAAATCCTTGTTGATAAATCAGTGCTTTGCTGAGAAGGCCATGAGCTAGAATTTCCTTAAAGGCCATTGACGTAGAAAAAGTCTCAAATGTTGGAGAAGGATCCATCTGAGCACTTCAAAATGCTCAGTTTTCATGCTGTGATCTTTTTCTTTTCCCCACAAAAGGAAACAACTTTTTTTTCTCTAAGCCAGTTCCTCATTTCCTTCTGTCCACCTCCAAGCTCTCCCATTGCTTTAAAAAACTGTCCTCTTCCCACGGAGCATTTTAATTCCATCAGGCCAGTGTTTCTCCTGCTGAAATTCATATCTAATTGGTCTTCTCATCTCTCCTTTCCTCTCCTTACCCAGCCATTTAGTTATTAAAAGTATCCAGATAGTCTTTATAACCCCTTCACATACAAATTATCTGTAATTTATTAAGGATTAAGGCTTACCTAAAACCCACTACTTTAGTCACACATCCATTACATCACTCTGAATTTGCCTTAAAAGTGCTTTTTGGCTGGCAGAGCTCCCCGTGGGAGGAAGTTTAAGTTCAGACCAAATTTATCGTGTCCTAAATGCCTGGTTGGAAGGAGCCAACGTCGTCACTCAAGATTTCCTGCAGATCTTTGCGATTTAACAGGGCTTAAAGTCCACCATTAAAAATTCCCTGGGATTTGTTGTGCGAGTGAAATGTTGGCCTGGTGATGTCTGGAGCTAAATTTGAGTTGGTGGCTCAGCAGTGGGCTTGGAGTGCAAGGAGGGTGCTGTGGGGTGAGAAGAGATGCTGTGCTGCTCCAAGTTAATAGAAGACTGGCATGGAAGGGACATGCCCAGGAATTCTGGCTCTGAAACTCTGCTCTTTCCTCCCTTGCAGGGGTTTCTCCCTTCTGCCCTGCTCCTTCCTCTTGTCCCTTTCAAACAGAGCAGCTGGGCCAGTGGTTTTCCCCCTCGTTCCTCGGAGCTGCTCCACCGGTCCGGGAGGGGAGTGGGAACAAACAGGCTTTGTGTGGTTTCCAGATGATTGTCAGAGCCCCATGGCAGAATGTCATTTGGCTGAAAGGGAAAAGGACTAGGGAAAAAAAAAAAAAAAAAAGGCAAATAAATATTTTCTCCCTCCTCTGTTACATCTTTGGTTTGTTCCTGGATGTGTTGGCTGGACAAAGCTTCTGCTCACCTACTGCTTGTCTTGCCAAAGGGCCTTAAATCATTTTCCTCTTCCCTTGACTCTTTTATTTGCTTTTTCTTCCAGTGTCCTGGGCTGAGGAAAAAGAGAACAATCCTCTGGCTTTGGAGATGCTTGTTCAGACCAGGTTGCACGGGGTTTGGAGCATCCTGGTCTATTGGAAGGTGTCCCTGCCCATGGCAGGGGATGGAATGAGATGGGCTTTAATGTCTCCTCCAACCCTGACCATTCCAGGATTCCATGCTCAGGGTGGGGAGGGTGGCCAAGAGCATCTTGTATGTAAAGATCTTTTCTCTGAAGGTCACTGCCCACCTCGATTATGATCCTGTCATTCGGATGTGTCAGCTGAGACTCAGGAGTTGCAGGTTGTTTCCTGCATTCCCATTGATCCCTGTGTGTTATTCCAGACACATTTTCTACTTACTTTTTTTCTCTCTGGGAGGAAAAGACTGAAAAATAATAGTGAGCAACAGCTGCCTTTCTTCTTCCATCCTCTCTCCTCCTCACACAGGCCAAGCCTGACTTCTCTGCCAGTGCTTACCCTCCGAAGAGGGGTTTGCTTGTTTGGGTTTGTGTTTTCTCAGTGCCTGAGAGGGTCTGTGAGGCTTTCTGGGTTCCATGATAAATGTCATCACTAACAGTGCCTCTAATGCTCCTGTAAGCCCAGGAAGAGGGGCAGGAACCTGCCAGGAGTTGAGCAACGTTCTGGCAGCACCACTGCTGAAATGCAGGTGATACTGGGGCAGAAATGTCGTGCTGGGACCTCTGCTCTCATTTGTATTCTCCTCCACTTTCCTGCTCTTTTCCCTTCTCTTCTCCTGTTTGCTCCGCATCCCTTGCCAGCAAAGCAGCAAAATAAATCTGATGCACCTTGGGGGCTTTCCCCCTCTCCTCAATGTTAAACCTCCTGCAGCCTGGCAACTCAGCCCAAAGGCAGCAGGACCTGGAGTGTCACTTTTAAACTGCCAGAGGGCAGGGATAGATGGAATATTGGGAAGGAATTATTGGCTGTGAGGGTGGGCAGGCCCTGGCACAGGTTGCCCAGAGAAGCTGTGGCTGCCCCTGGATCCCTGGAAGTGTTCAAGGCCAGGTTGGAGGGCCTTGGAGCACCCTGGGCCGGTGGAAGGTGTCCCTGCCCACGGCAGGGGGTGGCACTGGATGATTTTTAAGGTGCCTTCCAACACAAACCATTCTATGGTTTTATGTCACCCCCTCCTTAACAGCCAGCAACCAATCCAAGTTGGCAATAACCTCCTGTGCAAGTCCTCAGGGTGTTTTCAGTCCCACAACAGCGACTTTTTTTGTCCCTTGAGCCAAAGCAATACCTTGGGGCTGTTGGAGGCTGGACAGGACTCGCCCCCTGTGTGTGTCACACCTCACCTGCCCTTCCAACCTCACTCTGCCACAGGGCTGGCCTTAATAGCTCACAGAGCCTAATTGTTCTTCCACAGCACTAAATAATTCACACCCCAGGGCTCCATTGTTCCTGTGCACCAATTCCCCCCCCTCGTTGCACTCCGGGGCTTCCTGTGGGTTTTGTGGGCACAGCTCACAGAAACAGGGGGGACAAACAGGGCAGGAGGGAGTGACATGCCCAGGGCTGGCTTTCCCCCTCTCCATTCCCACTTTCCAAGCCCTCCTCTCTGCAGACACACATGTTGAGGCAGTTCTCAGTGAGCTGGGTGAGAAGCTGGCAGAGCAGAAGCCGAAATCTCAATTACCTTCCTCCTTGTCCGTTTGCACAGGATCCTTATCTCCCTCCCTGCTTAATTACACAGTGATAATCCTTCACACACTGAGTGCATTATGAAGCAATTCCTAAGATAAGTAGTTTCTGGATTCCCAATTATGATTAGATATTGGCAATCAAACTGTCTTCCACTCTCCCTCCTGGGACTGGCCTGCCCAAGCCACGCTTGTTTGGGTTGGTAAAACACAGGACCCCTGTGGGAATGAGAAATTTAGGTAAGAAAGACACTGTTCATGGGTAGAAGGTGCAGTTGGCCACTCAGGACTCTGTGAAGCTCATTCAGATGTGGATTTGGGGGTTGCTTTGCTGTCCCAGGTGCAGCCAGGTATTCTCCACCGGTGTGTTCCACGTCCTAGTCCATCATTTGAGTCCTGGAGGCCACGGAGTTGCTGCAGTTCTCAGGTTTTGGGGTTTTCTTTGCAATCTTTGCCATGGCAGCCGGGGTGGGAGAGCTCTTTTTGCAGCCAGGCTGTGATGTTGGGTTTGTTACAGATTCACAGTCAGAATCTGAGCACCAGTGGAAACGAGTTCGTTCCATTTCTTTGTGCAGTTCACGTTCCCTGGTTCTCTGACCATTTCTGTTGAGCCCTTCTGCTCCCTCCCCAGAACACCGAATCCCAGGATGGTTTAGGTTGGAAGGGACCTCAAAGCCCATCCAGTTCCAACCTCTGTGCCAGGAGCAGGGACACCTCCCACCAGCCCACGTTGCCCCAAGCCCCTTGTCTCAGTGCTGGGAAGATGAACTGCAGGCTGGGAAGATGAACTGCAGGCTTTGCAACTTGGTCAAGGCTTTAGCAGTCCAGAGTGCTCCAGTGTGGCTGGGTGGGTTCCTCCTTGCCTCCCCACCTTACCCCTCCCAGATATCTCAGGGCAGGGGTGAGGGGCAGCAGAGTGGGATCAGGGTGGCACGTGGAGCTCCCAGATATCCAGCAAGGGGCTGGATCAGGCCCCACGGGCAGTCAGGGCCATCTGTCACAGCAGAGTCTTCCCTCTTTTGCCAACAGCATTCCTGGTGCCACCTCCAGTTACCTCCCTGTGGTCCCCTCATGCAGGTGATCCTCCTGCCCTGCCTGCAGGAGACTCACTGGGCTGGCAGCCCACAGGATCACGGCCACGTGGCACATCCTCACTGAGCCCCAGTGGCCAAGGGATAATGGAGATTGCTCCTAATTCTGGAGAGGGAAATGCTGTTTGTCAGTGCAATTGAGAGGGTGGCTTTGGAGTCGATGACTCCGAGCTTATGTTGTGGATGGATCGTGTTTCACCTCTTTCAAAGCATTTAAGAACTTACCAGAAGAACAAATGCCGTTGCTCAGTGTGCCAGGTGTCTATAATGCAACTTGCTGTCTCAGTCCCTTCCCTCCAAGGTACAGTGAAATCAGATTTGTTTTGCTTTTCAGACCCTCCCAAGGTCACAGTCACCCCCTCCTTCAGTGCTGATGCATCCATGTGTGTGTGTGTGTAAAGGTGCACATGTCCCTGTGCTTGCTAAGGGTGTTTCCATCCACTCTCCAGATATTCCTGGTGAGGGGAATATTTAGTCATAGCTGTTTGGGGGAAATCTTCAATCTGAACTTCACAATGTATGTGCCTCTGTGACTTGCACAAGGACAGAGTGAAAGGGTAGATGCTCAGTCTGTAGGATGTATTTTTCCCCCCTATCTCAATATTCAGTCATGACTTGCTCAATTCTGATATTTGCACTCAAATGTGTGGGAGCAGCTTAAGATAACCCCCAACCTACAGAGCCTTCTGTCCTGTATTTAACCACTGTCAGACCTGACTGTAAAAAGGGGGTAAAAGAGTCTAAAAGAGAGTGGGTTTAGATGGGATATTGGGAAGAGAAGCTTCCCTGGGAGAGTGGTGAGGCCCTGGCACAGGTTGCCCAGAGAAGCTGTGGCTGCCCCATCCCTGGAAGTGTCCAAGGCCAGGTTGGACGGGGCTTGGAGCAACCTGGGCTGGTGGAAGGTGTCCACTGGGTGGTCTTTAAGGTCCCTTCAAACCCAAACCATTCTGAAATTCTATGTACTGAGGCTGTCAAAACCACAGAGACCTACCTTTAATGCAAGGGTTAAACAGGGATTGAGGGACAGGAGGGCCAAACCCCTAAAACTTGATGCTGAATTTGCTGCTTGAAGATTGTTTGCAAAGCTGGAGGTAAAGGCACCTCTGGCAAAGAGCAGCAATGCCCAAGTGCTCCCTGGTAAGGCATTTCCTGCTCTCTTCAGGATTAATTTTAAAATGGAAGAGACAATTGGTCTGACAATTTATTTATCCCACAGCCAAGGTCACAGAATCCCAGAGTATGCTGAGTTGGAAGGGACCCACAAGGACCATCCAGTCCAACCCTCAGCCCTGCACAGGCCCAGCCCCAAGAGTCACCCCCTGTGCCCCAGAGGATCATCCAAAGCCTCCTACAGCTCTGGCAGCCTTGGGGCTGTGCCCACTGCCCTGGGGAGCCTGTTCAGTGCCAACCACCCTCTGGGGGAAGAACCTTTGGCTGAGATCCACCCTGAGCCTGCCCTGACACAGCTCCAGCCATTCCCTGGGGGCTGTCCCTGCTCCCCCCAGAGCAG
>NW_020956398.1:169723-183919 GCF_003031625.1 Empidonax traillii
CTGTGCCCCAGAGGATCATCCAAAGCCTCCTACAGCTCTGGCAGCCTTGGGGCTGTGCCCACTGCCCTGGGGAGCCTGTTCAGTGCCAACCACCCTCTGGGGGAAGAACCTTTGGCTGAGATCCACCCTGAGCCTGCCCTGACACAGCTCCAGCCATTCCCTGGGGGCTGTCCCTGCTCCCCCCAGAGCAGAGCTCTCAGATGAGCTCTTACAGCTCCATCCAGGGCGAGCTCTGCACACCCAGCACCCCGTGCCAGCTCCCGCCCAGCGCCGCCCTCCCTGCCCGTGTCCTCGCAGCTCCCTGCCCTGACGGAGGAAGGAGCAGTTTGCTGATGCCAATCACCGCCTTTCACACCCCGCTTCCCTTCGGGAGGAGCAACAATTGTGAAAGAGCGCGGAAGGTGAGCCGACGGCAGGCAGGGAGCTGCGCTGATGCTCCGGCGGTGCCAACAATAATAGGATTTCTGCAGCAATAAAGCCGCGTTTCGTTAGCGCTGCCCGTCGTGCCTCTCGCGGCGCTCTGCAAACGTTCGCTAATTACAGCCTCATTACGTCTCTGTTAGATCCATTTATCTGTGCGGGAGGAACTTTCCATCCTCTGGAATATGTTAATCACCTGGAGGCAAACAGCGAGCCCGGGAGAGACGGGACCCGCCGCGAAAACCTGGGGGTAAACACAAAGAGGCTCCTGTGAGCAAGGCTGGGAATTCAGGTGGGATAAGTTCCCGAATCTGTAAATCAGGTCGCTTGAAGCCAGCCGTGGTGTAAATGGACATGGTTTTTGGAGCTAAGTGGAGAGGATGAGGGGCTCTGTCCCATCCCCTGTCTGTGCACTCCCAAGGTGCTGTAGCACAAATTAAAACAGATTAATTTAAACCACAGCTGAGAGAGTAACTGCCTGGACCTCTGGCTGAGCCCACGCATGATGGTCAATGTTAAAACATCATTTTTCTCTCCATCTCTTGCTTTTCTGTTTGCACTGAAAGATCTTTGGGATAGGAAGGGGTCATTCCTTATCCTGTGCTTGCACAACACGGAAAATTCGTTTGGGTTTGTTTCCCCCCGGTGCTGTTTGCAGCTTTCAGCACTGGAGGTGGGGAATACGAGAGGGAGTTTTGGCTGATGATGAGAAATGAGGCAGGCAGAGGTAACAGCAGGATTTTAGGGTTGACTTTGTGTCACCTCCTTGCTGCAGGAGTTTTAATACCCATGTCAGCAGGGTCTGGGGAGCTTCAGTGTGCAGCTGCAACTCCAGCTACAAAACACCCCCTGACTGCCAGTCTGGGCATCGCTCCTGACTTTGGGAAAACACGTTTAGCACCCTCTGCTTTCCCACAGTAACCAGGTGGTGCTGGGAGGTGGCTGGCCCTGAGACCTCACTGCCCAAGAGATTGGATCATTCCCTGGCCACATTTCCCTGCTCCAGGGTCTCAGTCAGTCCCTGGAGAGAGGAGATGCTGGGATAACTCCACACCTGGCAGCAGGTTTCCAGCCAGGGCAGAGTGGTACCCAGGGCTGCCCCAAGGACTTGGCAGAGCTGAGGGTCCATCTGTGCCCATCACCTCTCCCACCCCCAGCCATGGTTCTCCTCCAGCACTCCCAGGTTTGAATCCAGACACTCTGAGAGGCCCCATGGGGGAGCAATTAGCTCCCACGAGACTTTCCACCATTAGGAACAATGGCTGGCTTCGTTCTCATCTGATTGAATTAATGATATTCTAACAAGAGACGGTTTTTTCCCTTTTAAATTCTCTCATTTGGAAGGAATTGCTCGTCATAAATTACACTTATAAAAATTAGGCCGGTGTTTTGTATTGTTTACAACAAGCACTTCGGGGTTATGGATGTTACTCATTGATTTATAATGTTTAATTCTTCCCCCCCCCCCCTTTCCCCCTCCTTGGAGCTGTTCATAAATCAAGCAGAGATGTCAACCCTGTGTCAACATTTCCCTCAGCCTGCAAGTTGCAGGCAAGTTGGGACAGCGGATCTCATGGAGAGGGTTGACTCTTCCCCTCCACTGTCATTCCCATTTTGATGAGACAATAAGAAGGTGAGGCTGGCACTTGTCAGTTATTTCTGAGTCACTTTTCATTAGGCCTTTTCCAAACACTCCGGAGAACAATGTTGGAAGGCAAGAGCGATCCAAACAACTCATGTTCCCGCTTGTGAGCTCGTGGGCTCGGGCAGCAGCTGCCGTGGAATTGCCCTGGGAGGCTCAGCAGGTGTCTGATGGTCCTGGAGCAGATCCCGATGATGTCAGCCAGCTCTCACTCACCCCTGGCAGCCTCCTGCTCCCCACCAACCTGGGGTCACGTTTCCAAGTGATGGAGAGGTGCTTGGCTTGGCTTGGAGGGTTCTCCAAGAACCCGTGGGGCTTCCAGGAGTGCCCAAAGAGGTGCTGGGGTTCTGGGGGTGACTCAGAGCTGCTGGCCTGGGTAAAACCCCAGGAGAAGATGTTAGTGAGCAACATGGAATCACACAGTGGGCTGAGCTGAGAGGAACCTTCAAGAGGATCTAGTTCCACCCCCAAACATTGGCCTTCCAACACTGGGCTCTCAACATTGTGCAAGGGGCTGAGATTTCAGTGAAACTCATGAGAATTAGGGGACTGGAGGATCTCTGAGAGCCTCTGGCTCAGTCATAGGGTAAACGAGCTCCTTTGGAAAACTGTGAGGAAAAACTTCCTTTCCCTGATGATTTTTGCTGAGAATCACCAGCGGTCTGGCAAAGGATATCCAGAGATGTGGGTGGGTCATAGAGTTCCCTGCATCAGGTTAAAATGGAGCATTTTTGGCCCTTTCCTCGGGTCAAATTACCAGCGAGCTGCTGAGCCCTCAGCATTATGAGCACACCCAGTGTCTGACCTCAAGGCTGCTGGTGATGCCCCATAAAATCCACCCCATGGGGGTGAACGTGGATGTTCCTGCAAGTGTGGCCCCGGGTTTTGCTGGGATTGGACTTACAGTGACCAGCTGAGCCCCCAGGGCTGGTTGTGCTCCATTTCTGCCCTTCTCCTCTGTGCCTCCACCAGCAGCGGGTGCTTTAGGAGGAGCCGGGTGTCACGTTAAATCCGGGGTGCCTGGCGGATCAGGTATGTGTGTGTGGGGCTATCTGGGATAATTCCTGCCTACACCGTGCCCACACCAGGCTGGTTTATCAGCCTGCTGCTTTCCTAAGCAGTGGGGCTCGCCCAGTTGTAATAACAAAAGTAAATAAATACATTTTAATGATCTGATGGTGGTAATTACCAATGCTGAAAAACAGATGTCTCCCTGAAGAGCTCGTTGCATAAGCTGCCCCATTATGTGGCTATGAGTTGATTATTAAAAGAAAACATTTAGCAAATGCAGAACAGGATATTCATCTGCTATTACATAATGGCAATAATTGACTGGAAGCAGTGATAGTCTCCCAGCCCTCAGCGAACGCCGAGTGAAGTGTATTTATGGCCTCCCCTGTGAAAGAGCCCTCCTTGTTTTTCCAAGAAGAGGAGAGATCTTTCAAGAGATAATAAATAAAAGAGACTCTGGCTGCTTTAACATGAAGCGAGATGAGTCCTTGGGATTAGTTTGGATTAGTGTGTTGCTGGTGGCACGGAGGGCTGGCACGGGGCCATTTATTCACCTAGAATACGTGGAGCTAATTGGAAAAGCACCTGTGAGGAGCTGTAGCTCACCACCTGCACTCTGCTGAAATAAAATAAGCCTACATAATTGACTACATTACCTATTAATGTTATGAAATCACCCCCAGGCATTTTTATTATTATTATTATTATTATTATCATCGTCTCCTCTCCCTTCCCCTTCTTCCCCAAGCTTTTATGAATCAAACTTTTGTCTCCTGCTTTTCCCTTGGAAGCCCCAAGATTGTACTGCTGTATCAGGACCAGGACTGGTCTGACTGACTCACTTCTCCCTGCAGGGGAATCCTAGGAAATTAATCCCTCTTGAGAGGGGGAAGAAATAGCCTGACATTTAATTCCTTTTTCTCATGGGACACAGCCTCCTCCTGGTCTCTCCAATTTTCTCCCAAAAAATTTCAATGGGAATCTTTTGAGTGCCCTATCTGGTTGTTGGGATAACCCAGAGCCTCAGAGTGATAAAAACCCCTCCTTGTTGGCTTTTTTGGCCAAGAGCACTGGGTGGCCTTTGCCCAGGCATGGTTAGAAGCAGCTTTGTGGTCGATGGGGGGGTCCTGGGTGGTGTTCTTGCCTCTCTGTGACCCCATTTGGAAGCAAATCGGTCACATCAGCCCTGGCAGGAAAACGTGGTGCTGTGAATTGCAAAATCTCGATGGTGACAGGCAGGTGGCCTCAGGGACTTCCATGCTCAGGACAGCCCTGCTCCTGGAAGTGGCTGGGATTAAAACACCACAGAGGAAAACCCTCTGTTGCTGCAGAATTGGGAGATAAATGCAGGCAGGGGTAAGAAGACTCGTGGAGAGGAGCCACAGGAAATTCCTTCTGGTTTATCTTCTCCCCCTCCTGGCAACTTTGCCACAGACTTGAACCAGGCTCAAATCAAACCATCTCTGTGTGGCTGAATAAAACCAAACAACAAACAGATTAGGAGTTTCAGGGCATTTCCTTGGCTTTTGCACATCCTGATTGGAGAGGAAAGAAGCTCCTGTGGTCAGAGACATTATGCCAAAACGTGGGCCTGGTTTCCAAAGGGGAATAAAAATCAGGAGCCAGGTTTGTTCCCCGGTTAACAAAGCATTGAGCTTTGCTCCAATCACCAAAGCTTCATCCTCAGCATCACCAGCTGGAGATTCCACAGACTTCAGCCTGAACAAGCAAACCCAGTTGGTCTTTGTCATTTCACATCATGGAAGGGGCGGGGGAGGAAAGTGCCTAATTATTGTGCCTGGTAAATTACTGCAGTTCTGTGTTGGTAATTGCTGATGTCACTGCACAACGATGGCATCGCTTTAGGCCAAAAAGAATCAGGGGTAAAGGAGGATGAGTGTGAGACCATTCAGGCAGTGAAAGAGCAGCAGACAGAGAGAGGGGTGGGTGGGCAGGGCTGAGGATGGTGAGGTTGAAAATGGAGCAGATGGGTCTCTGCAGAAACCTGAGCTTGCTGAAATGGCCCCACTGGGTGCCCAGACAAGGAAATCTGGCAGATTTTTTCCTCTCTTAAATCAGAAGAAAATGTTTCCTGTCACTAAATTACTTACCTATGAACAGGTCAGCCCTGGATGTGGAAGTTGGTTGAGGTAATGATCTCCCATGGGATGGAACCTCAAAGTCCCACCTGAAGAGGTGACCTTAGTCTGGCACTTTGAGGCTTGGAGAGGAGCCTCCAAACCCACCAGGCACTCGGATAAAGGAGATCTTGCCACATAAACTGAGGAGTCCTGATGGGTGAGGGTCCCTCTGCAGATGAATCGTGCTCAGGTGCTCTCACTGGAGGTCTGTATGGACTTGCTGTTCACCTCAGTCACTTCTGTGATGGTCCTGGCTCAGCTCTGCTGGGTCTCCTCTGAGAGGGTCATTCCTGGGAAATGCTGGGGGGTTCCCTTGTCCCTGGGCAAGTGTGCATGTGGCAAACTTCAACTGGCAGCTGCATTAAAACATTCTCCTTGTTTTGTCCCCCTGTGTCTGCACATTGAGGATTGCACCTGGACACACCAGGCAAGGACACCAACAGGATCCAAAGGTTTTGCCTCACACAGCTCATCCTGTCCCAGGTACTCAGGCAGGACTCACAGAATGTGAAATGGTTTGGTTTGGAAGAAACCTTCAAGCCCATCCCATTCCACCCCCTGCCATGGGCAGGGACACCTTCCACCAGCCCAGGGTGCTCCAAACCCCGTCCAACCTGGCCTTGGACACTTCCAGGGATCCAGGGGCAGCCACAGCTTCTCTGGGCAACCTGTGCCAGGGCCTGCCCACCCTCACAGGGAAAGATTCCTTCCAAATATCCCATCTATCCCTGCCCTCTGGCAGGGGCTTGGAGCAACCTGGGATGGTGGAAGAGAGTGGAACTAAATGATCTTTAAGGCCCTTTCCAGCCCAAACCACTCTGGGATTCCATAATTACCAGCAGGAAGGTGGCTCCAGAAAATACATTTAATCCCACATTTGGGACAGTGAGGTGCTCATGGCCAGTGTCCACCTCGCAGCTGATCTGCTCAGCTGCTGCAGCTCTTCTCCAGCTCTGATATTCAGAGCTCACCTGCATCTCAGGGCAGACCCACAGCTACAAGGAATTAACTTTACTCAGAAAAGGAATTAATACCTTGGAGACCACAAGCAGGCACCACGGGCTAAATACTCCATAACTCGACCCCCTGTCATTACTGTGACAGTTTTTTTTCCTTCCTGAGGCTCCTAAGTATTTTCACTCTCGTTATTTTAATTGACCTCTGAGAAAAGAGCAGTGTCAAAACAGGAGCTCAGATTACTGAAGTTATTACCCTGTTGTGTACAATGAGTGATTATTTTATATAGATACAGGTATGTATAAACTCTTTTCTTTTTTTTCTTTTTTTTTTTTTTCCCTGCAAAGGCAGCGGTTCAATAAATAATTAATGTTTCTTAATCCTGTAGCTATTTTTCTTGCTGTAAAAAAATTAATTGGTTTTCCATCATCTGTTTCCCTCTGACCCGGAGGGATCTGGCACAGCATCCGTGCCCCTGCTTAAACACGCTCCTCGTAATCTTTGTCATGCCCACGGTACAGAATCTGGGGGATAAACAAACTAATCAGAGATATTAGAGGCACCTCCAGGAAGGTTTAGTCATCCTAACGCTGTGCTTATGCAGCATCCATCCGTCTGGGAATAATTAAGGCTCCCAAGCCCTGATGAGGTAAATGAGGTGCTCCTTGGTGTGTCGGTGGCAAACAGAGTCACACAGAGGTTATGTGGTTTGCCCCAGACCACACAGAAAGGCACGCTGGCTCTGAGGCTGAAAAGGCTTTTGCACCCCCAGTTTACCAGAAGTAACTGCAGCGTGGGGAGGGGGATGAGGTGGAACGACTCCCAGGCCCCAGCCGAGCCTGCAATGAATTAAGGACTTGCTTTTGCTCTCCTGGCTGGTCATGCACCCATGACCTGACCCCCAGCCTGGCCCTCCTTCAGTGGGGACACAGCGAGGGATGGGGGGCTCAGCTGGGAGCACAGGACCTGACCCCCATCCCGGGGGTGTTCGGGGTCAGTCTGTTGGTGTCACACGACCTTATCCCCTCACGAGCCCCAGCTTGAACCTGGGGTTTATTTGGGCTTCACATTTGCGACCCACTGGTGTTTAATTCTTCCCCCTTAGCCCTGGTCCCCAGTCCTGGTCCTGCAGCACACCCTGATGCTGCCAGCTCAGCAACAGCGAGGAACTCTGGCAGGGAGGGAACATTTACTTAACAATAAGCACATTTCAGGTAAAAGTGGAGAAGAAAAGGAATTCTGGGAGGAAAAAGGGCTTGCTCTCACTGCCTGTCAACTCTTCTCAATGCTCCAGGGCTGCTCTGGTCCCAGCCTGCTCCCCAAAGCACCTCTGGTCCCTGCTCTCCTTTTGTGAAGGTTTCCACCGTTTTTCATCTTCTGTGTCCTTCAACTTTCACCCTTTTTGCCCCAAACTTTGCAGACTGGTGAGGGAAATGGGAAGCCCTTAAAGCCTCTCGGTGCTGCCTCTGACAGTCCTCAGGTGTTTGTTGCAGGCTGATTTTGAGATGTTATGTTTTTATTCTCCCAGCTTATTTTCTCCCTGAGCCGCGGGCAGATGCTCAGCACCCTGTTCACCAGGAGAGCACACGGCATTCCTAAATCCTCCTGCCCCTCTCTCTCTCCAGGCAATGCTTCGCCTGGAGCTTCTGCCTTCCCCTGGAGCAGTGCATGGATGCAGGTCCCGAGGAGGAGGAGGAGAGATTGCTGCAGCAATGAGCTACTGCCCCCGCTGAACAGGGGAAAACGTGGAACTGCAGAGAGAAACGAACTGGGGAAGATGGAAAATGTGACTTTTGCACCTAATAATTCGTGTCCTGGCTGTTTTCCATCAAGTGCAGAGAGTTAGGCTTTTGGGGTCGGGATGTCTTAGCCACCTCCATCTGCTCCGTCTCTAGGTGGTGGGTGAAACAGCAACACTGCTGTTTCTTTAGTGGTGTTGCAGAGCTGAGAAATGGGATGAAAGGTGCTATTTCAGGCTCCTCTGGTCTTGCACTGAGTGGTGGTGTTGCTCCATTTCCTGGGGGAGAGCAGAGGGACGAGCTTGCTGCCCTGCCTGGGCTGAGGAAAGCAGCTCCCCGTGCTTTGCTGGGGGATTCAGTGGTTGTTCGTGCCTGAAAGAGTTAATTGATGGGGAAACAAGAGCCAGTTCAGCCTAAGGGAGCCAGCAAGTACAAGCACTTTCCTAATACGAAGCTTTGTTTAATTACGTCTGATGAAGGTTTCAGGGGAGCCATCACTGCCATTGCGTTTTCTGGAGCAAATTCCTTCCCTTTGATTCGTAATCTGCTCACATCCCAAGCAGCCCATCTTGTACAAACAGCCCCACGGGCTGCACAATCCAATGGAAAATGTGGGCTCACATGGCACAGCTCAGGTCTGAGCTGAAAGGGTGAGACAGGCAGGGCAGGGAGGTTACAAGGTAAAGATTCATGTCCCAGACTGTCTCTGCACATGTCCAGACCGAGCTCTCACTGATGTCTAGAGATCAGGCCCCAGAGTCCCCAAGAGTCCCAGATTCAGCTGGATGGTCCCAGTGTCCCCCAGCCCCACGGGAGTCACAGAGTGGCACAGCCCTGGCACCGGGCAGGGGAGATGCTTTGTGTCACTGCACACAATGGACACACACCTAAAGCAGAGCTTCACCTCCAGACATCTCTGTAAAGCTCCATCAGGAGGGGCTGGGGCTGGGGCTGGATCAGAGCACAGGTGTGATGGCAGAAACACGGAATTTGGGTTGGAAAGAACCTGAAAAATCATCCAGATCATCCAGATCATCCAGTGCCACGGGCAGGGACACCTTCCACCAGCCCAGGTTGCTCCAAGCCCCGTCCAACCTGGCCCTGGACACTTCCAGGGATCCAGGGACAGCCACAGCTTCTCTGGGCAACCTGTGCCAGGGCCTGACCACCCTTCCAGAGAAGAATCCCTTCCCAGTATCCCATCTATCCCTGCCCTCTGGCACTGGGAAGCCATTCCCTGTGTCCTGTTCCTCCATGCCTTGTCCCCAGTCCCTCTCCAGCTCTCCTGAAGCCCCTTTAGGCCCTGTCTTGGCCAGCAGGAGTCAGACAGGCTCTGAGTCTCTAATGCAAAAGGGACAGATAATTCTTTCCCAAGTGCATCGACCTCCCCAAATCCCAGGTGAATTTGCAGTAAGTGGTGAATATGGTCACACTGGTTTTACAGCCAGAAGCAAATGTGATTGTCATCAAGACCAGCTTCTTGCTAAGCCCAGCCCTGCAGGGAAAACTATTGATTCCAATAGCTCTGGATTAATCTATAACAGCACATTTGAAGAGAGGATTTGTCTGGAAAACTGGTAAAAATAACTTATGATACATAAATTGTTGATCCAGTGCTTAATTCCTTTCTGTCTCACCACTTACATCTCACTGCTACTCCTGCTTTGGGTTGTGTCCTCACGAGGCTGGGATCATGATCCTGCATGGCATAACCCACCGAGACTTTCCAGTCAGAGCCGAGAGATCTCAGCATCATTCCCCATGGGAAAACACATCCAGGAAACTTCACCAGCCACAGGATCATCCTGGATACATTCATATATTAAACCATAGCAGAAATGACATATGCAAGCATAAATACCAGCATTCTCTCATTACTCATACTTTGCCTTTGGAATTTTTCTCCTTTTATTGCTGTTTTACAACAGTACCAGAGTAGTGGCAGTAAATCTCCGGAGCATCTGTCTAATTACATCTCAATTTAATTATCGCTCTTCTTCGTGTCTCCATCCTAATGAGGTCTTCAGGTTGTGACAGCTGATGATGAAGTGGCTGCAGAGGTGTTATCTGCTCTTCTCCTGAATAAGAGCCATCCCAGGTAGAGAGCAGAGAGGGCCCTTGATGGGGCTCAGCCTCGCTGCTCCTGCCTCGCACACACAAAACAATCCACATTGTGAAACGCCTGCTGGAAAGGGAGATAAAAAATTTAAACAGCCACAGGGCACCCAGGTTGGTGGATAGGTTCCAGAAACATTAGGTCATAGATTAATTTTTATTTTTTTTTCCCCCCCCTCTCTCCCAAAATACACTCCGGCACTTTTCCAGCAATTATCAAAAGTCACTTTTTATAGCGAGGGTGTCTTCTACAGCACAGTTCTCCAGATTCTCTTCCACTGGCATCGTTCTCATCCAATTTCAGGCTTTTCTTTATTTATTTTCCATTAAGGTGGAATGGCTCGAGAGGCAGGAACTCGTATTTCCCTCCAGATCACCCCAGAATACTCCAAAAACCCCAACCCCTGAGGTCAGCGTGGTTCTACCAGAACAAATTGTCCTCCCTGGGAGCAGGACAGAGACCCTTCAGTGCTTGCTTGGCTTGTGCTGTGGCCTCTGCCACTTGGGACTTGTTTTCTGTTGACACCCCAAAGACTAAATAGCAAGTGTGGGGAAACCTGCTCCTTCTTGTTCAAATAATTAATTATTCCCATGGAAAAGCACAAACCTGATTAACAGTCACTGCAACCCAAGGGTGGAATTCACCTGTGATGTGCTACTACACTGAGGAGGAATCTGTTGCACATATAGAGCAGTGGCATTACTTTCAGCCCAAATAGTGTCAAAATGCTGCCCTGACCAGGAGCTGGTCATGTTGGACTTTATAATGTACCCCCAGTCTGGAAAGTGGCAGAAGTGAAGGGTTTTCACAAGGGCACAGGAATCAGCGGCAGGATTTGGGGGAAATCCCCCAACAGCAGAGTTGTCGATGATCTCAGAGTCCACTCTGTGTAGAACTGCAGAGTCAACAACCTTGTCTTGGTGTGTGGGAGCAACAGCCTCATCCTCTGGCTGCTCACAACACATCCTGTCCCTAATGGGCGCCATGCAAATGGCAGGGTGACCTCATTCACCTGCAGAAAGGGATGGCACTGACAGACCAAACACAACATTGTTATTTAGGTCACTTGGTTTCAGACCTTCTTTAAAGTCTGGCAAAGATTTGGGGGCAGTCCATGAAACTCCTGTTAATCCCAGCGCTCCTACACAGCACTCCCAGAGTGTTATCCTGTTTTAATGAGTGGCCAGAGGGAAAGGGAGGGCTGTTCTTCTATCTGCCATTGACTTTGGCAGTGTAAGGTCTGCAGACCAGTAAAGAACATGTCTAACTGTAAACATCCCCTTCAGTCCCAACACTGACCATGTCCAAATGCTTTCTACCACACCTGTGAAGTGGAGATGGAGAGCAACCTTGAACCCCCATCTCGCCCCCCTGTCCCCTCCATGTGCAGAGACAACTTTGTCTCATCTGTTCTGTTTTTTTCATTAAATTTAGATGTTTTCGAATCCCTTTGTTCCAGTTCCACTTCATTCCTTACTCAACCTATTGAGAGTCAACAGAGGTTATTTCACTACCTCACTTAAATATTTTTTGCATGGCTTTAATTATTCCTCCCTCTCCAACCCCCTTCTCTCGACTGAGCCACCCCATCTTACTCATTCCTTGGATGTCGTGTTTTCTGCCTGCTCATCAATACTCTGTTGCCCAAAACACACAGATGATTGTCCTCAATCCACACACTGAAATTCCTTTAAATCTAAGTAGATAATTGAAGCTTGTTGGATCGATATCAGGCAATGATCTAATATATTGACTAGAGATCTCTATCTGGGCAGTAATGGGTTAGTCATCAATAAGTGACAGGGATCCGTGGCCAGATGCAACCTGGGCTTGCACCATCTGTATCCAGGTCATCCACAGGTGTGATTTGGGCTCCTTTGAGTCCACAAGCACTTGCCCAGTGATGGAGGATGAATCAAAACCTCACAAATCCCAACGACTATCCATGGCTTCAACCAGACATCCAGTCATGGAGCAGATTCACACCTGTGTTATCCTTTGTCACAGGGCAAGGAGCCAGCAAATCTGTAGATTCTCCCCTATTTTGTGGAGGGTTCAGCTTTACAAGCTTCAAACAGCCAAAGCTGCTCAGGGCAGTTTGAATTACCTCCTCATCATCTGATGGCTACAAAGAGAGCCTAAAGCCTCATGTTAAGCAGGGTGGGATGAATCTGGTGGCTTCTGTTGGATTTGGGTGTGCTTTCCTACCCAGTGAAAATCTTCCCTAAAAGTCCCTGCTCCTTCCACCTTTAGCCTGGGCTGAGTCAAGTTCATTAAGCACCTTCCCAAAAATGTCATGTTCCTTAAAACATCAAATCCAGGAGCTCCAAAGCCACAGGGGATCCTCTGCCACCTTAAGTAGCTGGTGAGACATGGGAATCTGAACACAACCCAAATTGCCTGAGATATATCTTACGCATGACGTGGATTTAAGAGATGGGGAAAAAAAAATAAAATATATTAGCACACAAAATATTAAGTCATTCATATTTTCTGCAATTAATTTATCTGTCGTCAATAGACTCATAAACTATTTGACTTTATGACAGCTTGGAAAGAGAAGGTGCCAGCTTTTCCTGCAGGTGTGCATCTGGTTGGGAAGATACCAGCAACTGTACGTGCAGGGAGGGAGGATGATAGGAGGGAGACAGCGGGGTTGTGAAATAAGATGGGAGTGAAAGGGTTGGCAGAAATGCTGGCTGGCTGCATGTGTCCTCCCTGGAGGTGGGAAAGAAAGGGTTTGCAAAGCCCTGGCTTCGAGCAGCAGCGTTCCCAAAGCAGGTTGAGAGCCCCTTACTGTGCAGTTTTATTGATCTGTCTTCAGGCAATGAACACTTAGAAAGAGCCCAGGGCACTGTGGAAATGGTTCAGCACGTTTCCTGTACCCAGTGGGATATTTAGGATATTATTCAGGGCCAGGTATCAGGTGCTTACACACTGGTGTGATCATCAGTCCTGCTGACTTCACTGGGACGTCGTTTCCTTCGTGACCTTTGCATGTTTGCTCTTCAGAGCTTCTCCCCCCTGACTCCTGGGGGTATCTCCATGCTGACCACATCAAAAGGCCATGAACTACGAGGTTTTGGGGCTTGGGAGGTTGGGAAAATGATCCAAGTCAAGACAGACCTGAGGGGTCCTTGAAGGGTCAAACAGGGGTGGGCGAGAGGGTCTTTCCCAGATCTCAGTAAGTTGAAAGTACCTGTAAAGGCAATTCAGGGCCTTTGTGGGATCTCCTGGGAGAAATGTTGCTTGACCTCCTTTTCTCCTTACACTGAAGTTAATTAATAGTCAGAAAGTTTCTGGTGCTCACCCTGGGTTCACAGATTTCCCTCATTCTTAGAGGCAAATTGTGGGATTTTGGCAATTTTACCTCTCTGTGCCATAAAGTTCCAAATAAGCACCTGCTGAATTAAGCTTTTTGTTTGTTTGTTTGTTTGTTTGTTTGTTTGTTTGTTGGTGTTTATTTATTTACAAAACTGGTGTTTGG
The DNA here is from genome assembly GCF_003031625.1 of Empidonax traillii. Classification (NCBI taxonomy): domain Eukaryota; kingdom Metazoa; phylum Chordata; class Aves; order Passeriformes; family Tyrannidae; genus Empidonax; species Empidonax traillii. The sequence continues at coordinate 183,237 of NW_020956398.1, forward strand.
ATGAAGCTGACGCTCAAAAGATTGAAATGGTTTTGCATTTCAGTGGTAAAAAGCTGTTCTTTGCTCACTTGGTGTAAAAGGGGGGAAAAGCAAAGCCATTACAGCCTTGGAAAGGAATAACTGGGGTGGAAATGTGGAAAAGTCTGGATTTGAAAGCTCTGTCAAGAGGAAAAGTGGATAATGAGTCTCAAGGGCTAAGGAAAAACTAGAACTGAGTGGAGATCTGGATGCCTTTTGGCAGAAAATGAAGAGGGAAGGTAAAAGTGGGGGATTCCATGTTTTATGTGTTGCAGACACGTTGCCTCCTCACAAACCCTTGTGAAGCTTTAATGTCACCTGTTAAGTGACTTTCTGTCCTTCTGCACTAGAAAGGAGGCAGGAAAGCAGCTGCACTCTAGCCCAGCTTTGTCCCCGTGTGTTCCCAGGTGTGATGCCATCCCAGCTCCTGCCACAGCACACGAGGACATCTGATGGCCTGAAGAGATTACAGATGGGGAAGGGCCTTGGTTTGGAGCCGTGTGAGGACACTGAGGGCACTTGGTGTGTTCAGCTGGAGCAGAGGAGACTGAGGGGAGACCTCCCTGCAGTTCCAACTGCCTGGGCAGGGGCAGAGGAGGGGCAGGACTGAGCTCTGCTCTGGGGGGAGCAGGGACAGCCCCCAGGGAATGGCTGGAGCTGTGTCA
>NW_020956398.1:184896-188754 GCF_003031625.1 Empidonax traillii
CTCCTGGGGTGTAGAGGCTCCAGATCAAACACCTGGGAGATGCTGCCCCTTCTTTGGGATTTTAATGTTTGACTAAATTAAATCCAGCGATGGGAGGTGGCTTAGAGGGGAGATTTGGAGTTGAATCCTCGATGCTTTGGGCAAAACCCAGGTGGGATGAGTGTCCAAGGCCAAGTTGGATGGGGTTTGGAGCAACCTGGGCTGGTGGAAGGTGCCCCTGCCCATGGCAGGGGGTGGAACTGGTTGGGATTTAAGGTCTCCTCCAACTCAAACCATTCCATGACACATGAACATTCCCCATCTCCAGCCAACCCCTGCTTCTTCCTTCAGCCTGCTCAGCTCCAAAAGCACATCACAGCCCTGAAAAGAAATTAAATAAAAAACAGGGGGAAAGGGGAAAAGTGAAGAACCAACACAAGAAATTTCTGTCCTCAAACAGGGAAACATCTTGAGCGTGCCACTGGCGTGTTGCTGCAGACAGCTTAAGCCCAGAGAAAATTCTTTGGCAGTGACATCAATTCAGCAATAAGTAATGCATTTTCTAGGGCTGAGATTCAATTTGAGGTTTCTCCACTGAGTGGAATGATTGAGTGGTACTTAAAAAACATCCAGCAAATGAGACTCCTTTTGTTAAGCTCTTGACAGCCCGTAAGTGAAAAGTGGGGGGGTTTATCCCCTTTTTTCCACTTGAACTGTGGTTTATGTGCTGAGGTCTGTTAGAACTGCCTTGAACTTGGTTTTCTGCAGAAATTACCCCCAAATAATAATTGTTTTTAGTGCTGAGTGACCCATCCAAGGCTCTGAGGATGTTTATCCTCTCCACACTCAACCCTTCTTACCTACAAGCTGGCATCCAGCAGAAACCACAGATTTACTGAACACCAACAAAAGGACAATTCTGGGCTGTGAATCCTTGAGAAATATGGCACAGAGCAGCCTTATTTTTTTTTCCTAGTGCAGTTTTCAGCAGTCAGTGTTTTACAACCTCCCCAAACCAAAATCTGCCCGCAGAGCTCTGGGTTTAATAACCCCCAGCAAATCTCTCCTCCAGAATTTGTCACATTTTTTTTCCTCTATAATGAAAAAAAAAATAAATTAGAAGTTGCTATAGTTTTACAGGGAGTTCTCACTGCCTATGAATTTAAAACCAGCCTGAAAAATGCTCTGGTGAAAAGGCAGTAAAAACTAGTTTTGTACCAGCAAGTGAAGGTGTTAAGGGTTTATTTTCTTGCTGAGTGACTGGAGTTAGGCAGAGCCCATCCCCAAAGGTTTCCTTGCTAGTGATGCAGCTGTGGGAATAGCCAAATACATACCCAACAGAGGACTAATTTTCTAAAAATAGTGATTATATCATTAACCATCTCCCTCTCTTGGTCCAAATTAAGTTTGAGGACGGTGGTGGGAAGAGAGGATGGCACTGAGCTTAGGGCTTTTCACCAGCTCTGTCCTCTTGTCTCCTGAAGACCAAGGAGAAGGAACCTGCTGTGACCTGAGTGTTGACACCATTAGACCTTCATCTTTAGATATGGTGTGGTTTAGGCAGAGGAGGGGAATTGGGGGAAAACCTCAGACTTGAGTTGTGTGGGGGTAAATACATGTAGATGATTTTGGTGTTGGGTTTGGAGGGTCTGCCTGGCCACAGAGGTGACCAAAGTCTGCCCCTGGCTGGGAAATGGGCCTTAATCTCATGCTGTTGTTTGAAAATGAGATGTTCAACCAAAGCTGCTTGTTTGGACTCTGCAGGAAAGGGGGAGAGAGGGAGGTCAAGCCAGCAGCTCATCCTAGGTCTGTCTGGCCGGGGTGATGCTCAGTGGGTTCCATCCTCGGGGTGTCTGCTGGTGGACTGAGCTGGTTTCGAGGTGATCTGTGGGTGGATTAAAATGGTTTTGAGGCAAAAAGAGATGTTTTGAGCTTGTCTGCAGGTGGACTGAGAGTGGGCACAGGAGGTGCCAGGGGCTTTCCCTGGGCAATCTCCAGTTCCACAGGAGTGTCACTTGACTTCTGAGCAAGGTAAACCCAGACTCCTGATGGCTCCTGACCTTGCAAGCGAGGCCAGAAAGATCCATAATGCGTGTCTGAGTGAGGGTCAGCAGGTTTGCAGCCAGGTTTTAGGAGGGTCTGGTGGGGGTGATGCAGCCTCTGCCTTTGGAGAGGGGAGGTCTGTGGGGCAGAACCAGGATGATCTCTCCCAAACATGATCCTTCAGGTCGAGCTTGGATCACCCCGTGGGACGAGGCTGAGGAGCAGTTTCCAGAGCTGAGCTCCCAGGGCTCCTTATCTTCATCTCTCCCTGGATCTCTTCACATGCAATCCAAATCAGAGGGGTTGGGGATTAGACCTGCTCCGACTTCCCATCCCCCCGGGGGAAGCAGCAGGTGGGTGGAGAGTGTTTGTTTTGGGTGTTTGTGCCATGGCAGAGGAAGAGGAGGCAGCAGTGTGAAGTGGCTGCGAGGTAAAGCACATCCCAGCTCCCTGTCAGGGCCCAGCTTTGCTTGACAAGTCATCGCTAATCCTCCCTGCTATAAACCCAGTAAATGGAAATGCTGGGGAAATAATTGTAATACAAGTGTCAGGATTAGATCAAAATGAAAGAGGGAAAGCCCATCTAGGAAGCAGCTACCACTGAGTAATTCATCTCACTCCCATGGATCCCGTTTTTCCTGCCTCGTGGTTCTCCAGCTGAAACGCTCTGGTTTGTGGAGTAGTTTGGATAAAAGCAGGGGGGTTGGAGTTGGGGGGAGAAGAGTTGCTCAAAAAGTAAGCCAAAGGCTCCAAACATGTGTTCGTGGCCGGTTGAATTCAAGATGAGGGTTTTAGGCTTCCCGTGGGAGCTCCCTTTTCACAGCTCCCCCCTAATCCTCTTGGAAATCGCCTGTTCCCTACAGCTGCTGGCTCACCAGACGAACTATTTGTCCAATTATTCTTGGCCGGGCTGGCTCGGGCTGCTCAAAGCCGCCGGCCCCGGCCCTCGGCCCACTTCAATCGGCCCCGGGGCAGCCCCAGCCCGTTTGAAGCCCCCCGTGCCCCCCGCTCCTCTCCCTCCCCCGCGCCCCTTTTCATCCGCCCCCCATCCCCGGCCGGGGATGCTGCAGGGCCGGGCTGCCAGGGCGGCTCCGGTGTCGCTGTCGGAGCGCCCGGGTGAGAAAATAATTACAAATGAAAGAGAGATTAGCAGGGGCTGTTGTGACAAATGCTGCCGAAGCGGTTTCTGGAGCGCCGGCGGAACCTTCTGACGGGAGGGATGGGAGCAGCTGCCGGCCCTGTGGGCTGGGGGGAAACAGGGATCCCTCTGGGACCCCGGAATGAGAGCCTAAAACCTGACAAACCGCGGCTCGGGGGGATGAGATGGCAGACCAGGGCAGGCTTACATCCTACAAATGGACTGCTAATTAACACAATTTATTTTTCACATTTGTCTGCCCCCTCCACCAGCATCCCCCTGTCTCAGTGCTCACAGAAGTGTTCAAACCCGTCTCAAAAATGGCTCACAGCTGCTGAAGGATGGCTCCTGCCTGGTACTGGGGATCCTCAGGGTTCACCTGGTGAGGGATCTGAGTCTTCAACCCCTCTGAGACTGTGGAATCACAAAATGTGCTGAGCTGGAAGAAACCCACCAGGATCATCCAGTCCAACCCTCAGCCCTGCACAGGCCCAGCCCCAAGAGTCACCCCCTGTGCCCCAGAGGATCATCCCAACCCTCCTGCAGCTCTGGCAGCCTTGGGGCTGTGCCCACTGCCCTGGGGAGCCTGTTCAGTGCCAACCACCCTCTGGGGGAAGAACCTTTGGCTGAGATCCACCCTGAGCCTGCCCTGACACAGCTCCAGCCATTCCCTGGGGGCTGTCCCTGCTCCCCCCAGA
>NW_020956398.1:188773-203408 GCF_003031625.1 Empidonax traillii
CAAACACCTGGGAGATGCTGCCCCTTCTTTGGGATTTTAATGTTTGACTAAATTAAATCCAGCGATGGGAGGTGGCTTAGAGGGGAGATTTGGAGTTGAATCCTCGATGCTTTGGGCAAAACCCAGGTGGGATGAGTGTCCAAGGCCAAGTTGGATGGGGTTTGGAGCAACCTGGGCTGGTGGAAGGTGTCCCTGCCCATGGCAGGGGGTGGAACTGGTTGGGATTTAAGGTCTCCTCCAACTCAAACCATTCCATGACACGTGAACATTCCCCATCTCCAGCCAACCCCTGCTTCTTCCTTCAACCCCCTCAGTTCCAAAAGCACATCACAGCCCTGAAAAGGAATTAAATAAAAAACAGGGGAAAGGGGGAAAGTGAAGAACCAACACAAGACATTTCTGCCCTGAAATAGGGAAACATCTTGAGCGTGCCACTGGCGTGTTGCTGCAGACAGCTTAAGCCCAGAGAAAATTCTTTGGCAGTGACATCAATTCAGCAATAAGTAATGCATTTTCTAGGGCTGAGATTCAATTTGAGGTTTCTCCACTGAGTGGAATGATTGAGTGGTACTTAAAAAACATCCAGCAAATGAGACTCCTTTTGTTAAGCTCTTGACAGCCCGTAAGTGAAAAGTGGGGGGGTTTATCCCCTATTTTTCCACTTGAACTGTGGTTTATGTGCTGAGGTCTGTTAGAACTACCTTGAACTTGGTTTTCTGCAGAAATTACCCCCAAATAATAATTGTTTTTAGTGCTGAGTGACCCATCCAAGGCTCTGAGGATGTTTATCCTCTCCACACTCAACCCTTCTTACCTACAAGCTGGCATCCAGCAGAAACCACAGATTTACTGAACACCAACAAAAGGACAATTCTGGGCTGTGAATCCTTGAGAAATATGGCACAGAGCAGCCTTATTTTTTTTTTCCTAGTGCAGTTTTCAGCAGTCAGTGTTTTACAACCTCCCCAAACCAAAATCTGCCCACAGAGCTCTGGGTTTAATAACCCCCAGCAAATCTCTCCTCCAGAATTTGTCATATTCTTTTTCCTCTATAGTAAAAAAAAAAAAAAAAAAAAAAAAAAAAAAAAAAAAAAAAAAAAAAAAAAAAAAAAAAAAAAAAAAAAAAAAAAAAAAAAAAAAAAAAAGTTGCTATAATTTTACAGGGAGTTCTCACTGCCTATGAATTTAAAACCAGCCTGAAAAATGCTCTGGTGAAAAGGCAGTAAAAACTAGTTTTGTACCAGCAAGTGAAGGTGTTAAGGGTTTATTTTCTTGCTGAGTGACTGGAGTTAGGCAGAGCCCATCCCCAAAGGTTTCCTTGCTAGTGATGCAGCTGTGGGAATAGCCAAATACATACCCAACAGAGGACTAATTTTCTAAAAATAGTGATTATATCATTAACCATCTCCCTCTCTTGGTCCAAATTAAGTTTGAGGATGGTGGTGGGAAGAGAGGATGGCACTGAGCTTAGGGCTTTTCACCAACTCTGTCCTCTTGTCTCCTGAAGACCAAGGAGAAGGAACCTGCTGTGACCTGAGTGTTGACACCATTAGACCTTCATCTTTAGATATGGTGTGGTTTAGGCAGAGGAGGGGAATTGGGGGAAAACCTCAGACTTGAGTTGTGTGTACATGTAGATGATTTTGGTGTTGGGTTTGGAGGGTCTGCCTGGCCACAGAGGTGACCAAAGTCTGCCCCTGGCTGGGAAATGGGCCTTAATCTCATGCTGTTGTTTGAAAATGAGATGTTCAACCAAAGCTGCTTGTTTGGACTCTGCAGCAAAGGGGGAGAGAGGGAGGTCAAGCCAGCAGCTCATCCTAGGTCTGTCTGGCCAGGGTGATGCTCAGTGGGTTCCATCCTCGGGGTGTCTGCTGGTGGACTGAGCTGGTTTTGAGGTGATCTGTGGGTGGATTAAAATGGTTTTGAGGCAAAATGAGATGTTTTGAGCTTGTCCGCAGGTGGACTGAGAGTGGGCACAGGAGGTGCCAGGGGCTTTCCCTGGGCAATCTCCAGTTCCACAGGAGTGTCACTTGACTTCTGAGCAAGGTAAACCCAGACTCCTGATGGCTCCTGACCTTGCAAGCGAGGCCAGAAAGATCCATAATGCGTGTCTGAGTGAGGGTCAGCAGGTTTGCAGCCAGGTTTTAGGAGGGTCTGGTGGGGGTGATGCAGCCTTTGCCTTTGGAGAGGGGAGGTCTGTGGGGCAGAACCAGGATGATCTCTCCCAAACATGATCCTTCAGGTCGAGCTTGGAGCACCCCGTGGGACGAGGCTGAGGAGCAGTTTCCAGAGCTGAGCTCCCAGGGCTCCTTATCTTCATCTCTCCCTGGATCTCTTCACATGCAATCCAAATCAGAGGGGTTGGGGATTAGACCTGCTCCGACTTCCCATCCCCCCCGGGGGAAGCAGCAGGTGGGTGGAGAGTGTTTGTTTTGGGTGTTTGTGCCATGGCAGAGGAAGAGGAGGCAGCAGTGTGAAGTGGCTGCGAGGTAAAGCACATCCCAGCTCCCTGTCAGGGCCCAGCTTTGCTTGACAAGTCACCTCTAATCCTCCCTGCTATAAACCCAGTAAATGGAAATGCTGGGGAAATAATTGTAATACAAGTGTCAGGATTAGATCAAAATGAAAGAGGGAAAGCCCATCTAGGAAGCAGCTACCACTGAGTAATTCATCTCACTCCCATGGATCCCGTTTTTCCTGCCTCGTGGTTCTCCAGCTGAAACGCTCTGGTTCGTGGAGCAGTTTGGATAAAAGTAGGGGGGTGGAGTTGGGGGGAGAAGAGTTGCTCAAAAAGTAAGCCAAAGGCTCCAAACATGTGTTCGTGGCCGGTTGAATTCAAGATGAGGGTTTTAGGCTTCCCGTGGGAGCTCCCTTTTCACAGCTCCCCCCTAATCCTCTTGGAAATCGCCTGTTCCCTACAGCTGCTGGCTCACCAGACGAACTATTTGTCCAATTATTCTTGGCCGGGCTGGCTCGGGCTGCTCAAAGCCGCCGGCCCCGGCCCTCGGCCCACTTCAATCGGCCCCGGGGCAGCCCCAGCCCGTTTGAAGCCCCCCGTGCCCCCCGCTCCTCTCCCTCCCCCGCACCCCTTTTCATCCGCCCCCCATCCCCGGCCGGGGATGCTGCAGGGCCGGGCTGCCAGGGCGGCTCCGGTGTCGCTGTCGGAGCGCCCGGGTGAGAAAATAATTACAAATGAAAGAGAGATTAGCAGGGGCTGTTGTGACAAATGCTGCCGAAGTGGTTTCTGGAGCGCCGGCGGAACCTTCTGACGGGAGGGATGGGAGCAGCTGCCGGCCCTGTGGGCTGGGGGGAAACAGGGATCCCTCTGGGACCCCGGAATGAGAGCCTAAAACCTGACAAACCGCGGCTCGGGGGGATGAGATGGCAGACCAGGGCAGCCTTACATCCTACAAATGGACTGCTAATTAACACAATTTATTTTTCACATTTGTCTGCCCCCTCCACCAGCATCCCCCTGTCTCAGTGCTCACAGAAGTGTTCAAACCCGTCTCAAAAATGGCTCACAGCTGCTGAAGGATGGCTCCTGCCTGGTGCTGGGGATCCTCAGGGTTCACCTGGTGAGGGATCTGAGTCTTCAACCTCTCTGAGACTGTGGAATCACAAAATGTGTGCTGAGCTGGAAGAAACCCACCAGGATCATCCAGTCCAATCCTCAGCCCTGCACAGGCCCAGCCCCAAGAGTCACCCTCTGTGCCCCAGAGGATCATCCAAACCCTCCTGCAGCTCTGGCAGCCTTGGGGCTGTGCCCACTGCCCTGGGGAGCCTGTTCAGTGCCAACCACCCTCTGGGGGAAGAACCTTTGGCTGAGATCCACCCTGAGCCTGCCCTGACACAGCTCCAGCCATTCCCTAGGGGCTGTCCCTGCTCCCCCCAGAGCAGAGCTCAGTCCTGCCCCTCCTCTGCCCCTGCCCAGGCAGTTGGAACTGCAGGGAGGTCTCCCCTCAGTCTCCTCTGCTCCAGCTGAACACACCAAGTGCCCTCAGTGTCCTCACACACCTTCATGCAGTTCCTAAATGGCACAGCACAGCTCTGCAGATATGTCTGGAGGACAGGACATGTGGGAAAGACCTTGATGGTCTTTAGATGAGACTGTAAATAGTTGATGGCAAGGTTGGACAGGGACTGGAACAACCTGGTCTAGTGGGCGGTGTCCCTTCCCATAGCAGGGGGCCAGAATCAGATGATCTTTAGGACCCTTTCTAACCCAGAGCAGTCTGGGATTCTATGATTCAGCCCCCAGTGGACATTACACCCCCTGCCATGGGCAGGGACACCTTCCACCAGCCCAGCTTGCTCCAAGCCCCATCCAACCTGGCCTTGGACACTTCCAGGGATCCAGGGGCAGCCACAGTTTCTCTGGGCAACCTGTGCCAGGGCCTGCCCACCCTCCCAGGGAAGGATTTCTTCCCAATATCCAACCTAAACTTACTCTTTGCATTTCGAACTCCCCTGCTTTGGTTTGTTTTTCCCCCCAGATTCTGAAGAGAAAAGGGATGTACAACCTCCCCACACCTGCACCCGCTTCCCAACCTCCCTCTTATTCCTCCCTCCATCCCTCTCTCCCATCCATCCTCCTCCCATCACCCCCAGGTCTCTCCCAGCTGCTCCTCACATCTCCCGAGCCCCGGCAATTGCTCTTGAAGCATCCCATCAAAACACCATTAGCTGCTCCCGGCCAGTCCGGCTCCCCCTCCCTGTCCCAGGACAGGCTGGCGCTGACACATCCCCGCCCGGCACTTTGAAGCCCCCGCCCGGCTCTGCGGGGACAGCTGGGCTGTGCCACAATCCCCTCGGCCCTTCGGGCTAAGCCGGGCGTTTTAAAATAGTCCGTCCCCCCCCTTCTCCCTCTTCCCTGCCCGGCGGTGACAACTGCACCATTATTTTAGACGCTGTTTATGGACCCGCCGCGTAACCGGAGCCCGCGGGGGGAGGAGGAGGAGGAGGAAAGGGGGTGGTGGGCACAGGGGGCTGGGGAAGAGGGGCTTTCACCCTGATTAGCAGCCCCCTCATTTCTCGCAGCTTGCTGGAAAACTCAGCCGTGCGTGTGAAAGCTGCAGCGCCAAAGGTGGCCGAAAACAAGCACTTCGCTGCCATCCTCAGTTTTCTAAGGGTGGTTTGAATCCCTCGGCGTTTGTTTCAGGGCTCCCCAAAAAGGCAGTGCTACCCCCTCGCTGGGAAACAGGTGCTGCCAGTGGGGTTGGGACAGTGGGGAGGGTGGGGAAGTGCCCTGGGTAAGGCCTCGCCTCGTGCCTCAGTTTCCCCGGTGGTCAGACAGGGATGTGATGTCCGGGATGACCCCGGGAAAGGAGGGGAAGGCACAGGGATAGAGCTGCTCTTCCCGAAATCAGTGTGGCAGCCCAGCTGCGGCCAAGCACCTTCGGAGAGGGAGGGCTGTGGCCAAGCGACTCCAGGAGCTTCTCACAGGCACTGTGGGACTGGTTAGGACTGGGTTCCCCCCAACCCAAAATGGGGGTGCAGACCCGCCTCCTCGCACCCCTAAGCCTCCCTCGGTGGTGGCAGGAGCCTTTCTGCGGGCCCTCAGCACCCCCTAGTGTTCCCGAACATTCCCGGGGTTCAATCCTGCACACCCCAGGCTCGTCTGGTCCTGCCGTGTGACGGCGGGTCCCCGAGGCTGGGGCAGCATCATCATCCCACATCCCACATCCCCCATTCCCTACCCCCATCCCTGCGTCCACAAGGATCCCCTAACCCCAGATCACCACCTCTCTTCCCCCATTTAACAACACAAATCCCCAGTGCAACCTCTCAGCTGCTCCCCAAACCCCCGGGTCTCAAATCCCAAAACATCCTCCTCCCTGGGCATGGATTTACAGGGCAGGCTGGAATTCTTCCCTATCCAAGGTCTCCTGTGCAGAGGGTGGTTTGTAGCACACTGGGGTTCTGTTTCCATTGCTAAAGGTCAGAAAAATAGCAGGGTTTGGATTCGCTCTTCTCCCCCGGTCCCAAGTGTGGGTTTTGATGAAATGCAACTTTTAGGGCTGAAAAATAAAGGAAAATTAGCAGAAAGTATAAATGTTTGCTTGGGAATGAGAGGCTGGAGTGGGAGTGCTGGGCAGGAGAACAGTGGGGAAGACTGTAAAGATGAATATGGGGGGGGGGGGGAAACAAATTAAATATCAGTATTAATGACACTTTCCAAAGCTAATTTCAAAAGCAAAGGGTTCAGTATTAATGTCGAGGTGATTGAACTGATTTTCCCTCTTTTCAGGTAAAGCTACCCACTGAATCTGACCCTGCTGTGCCCTCGCAGCTTTGTGTCCCCAGTAAGCTCCCAGTCACTCCGAGACGATTCTTCCGCTGCAGGTGTTGACGATGAACGAGTCCCTACCGAAACGCCTCTTGTTCTGCTTGGTGACGTAGGTCTGGAGAGCGGGGCCGAGCCCTGCTGGGGAGGTGACATTCCTCCCTCCGCCACTGCGATGTGCACTTGCTCCATCGCTGCGGAGCGGCAGCTTGGCAGGAGGGGGGAAATCCCCAAATCCCGGGATGAGAAGATTTAATTTCACCGGCACAGCCCTAAAGGCTGCCCAGCTCCCTGCACCTCTCCCAGATGGCTCCCTCTCAATGTGAGGGGGTTTCAGGGAACATTTCATTGACTTCTTGTCCCTTTTTTTTTTTTTTTTTTTTTTTTTTTTTTTTTTTTTTTTTTTTTTTTACCCCACTTCAGTTGTGAGTTGTTTTTTCACCCTGTTAAAGTTTCCCATGGAGTTTTGCCCTTTATGAGGTCCCTTTTGGGTGCTGTTACTGTCACTTTTATCCCTCACCCTCTCTCCCTGCACCTCCCTCTCTGTTTGTCACCGTTTCCTCACCCTCTGTCTTCTCCTTCCTTTCCATTACTGTTCTCTGGATACATAATTTTCCTTTTAATGATCTTCTGTGCCTTATTAATGCTTTTATCATGTCCAAGCACGCTCCAGCCCTGCCATCCAGCTGGGACTGATGCCGTTGGAATCACATCGTGGCTGAGCTCTCCCTGCTGTCATTTCGTTCTTGCCTGTTCTTACCCAGCCGGGGTCTCAGATCTGTTCATGGTGGGGGGGTGTAACAGAAGCCTTTGGGGTTTTCCTCTGCTTTCCTTGCCAAGCTGAGCCCCAGATCCATCCCTTTCCAGCCTGGCTGTGCACGGGTGCCGTGTGCTCCCTGCAGCTGCAGATGTGCCGTGTCGGATTTATTCACCTCCTCCTTTTGCCATCTGGCAAACTCCTTCCTGGACATCTCTGAGAGGGAACAGGGTGTTTGCAAGAATTAGGTCACGTTTTGGGCAGAGTTTGAAGGATCCCTTGCCATCTCCTTCCTTTTTTCCCCAGTTTGTATCTCCCCAGGGCCGTATTTTCGTTGCTGGAGGTCAACAAATATCCCACCCACGGATATCCTCCCTATCCCACAGCGTGTGGGGAATAAAGCTGCCCATGGAGAGGGATAAATTTAGGTGGTGGAGCCTTGAAGCAGCTGCAGGTCTCTGCCCCTTCCCCTGTTCCGAGGCGCTTCAGCATCACTGGAGATCTGGGTTGCACGCGAGGGGTGAGCGCTCGGGTGACAAACAGCCCCGAGATGGGAGGATGCTCCGAAGGGATCCTGCCCCGGGTACCAGGAAGGCTGAGGGAGACTCCACCAGAAGGTGGCTCACTTGGAAACGGGAGGATGTAGACACAAACCCGTTTTCCTGCAGATCCGTTGCCTGCAGTGGGTGCTGCATCCCACAGCACCTGCTCCTTGGGGAAGGTTTCGTGGGTGTAGGAGGAGGGGGAGGAACACAAGGTGCCATTATCTCAGTTGGAAAACACGTGGACATCCCAGCGAGGGAGCAGGTAAATATCTGTGCCTGGCCAGTGTTCCAGCCTGCTTTCCCATTTTCCTGCCTCTGGAGATTGCAGGTAGCCCGTGCACTCATCCCTCTGGATGTGTGACTCTGCCACCCGTCCCCTCTGCCAGAACAGGAACATGAGGGAAGCAATTTCCTGGCTCTTACACTCCATCATTTCCCCCCATTTCTCTGAACAGTTAGTTCTGAGCTCTTCATGAGCCCTCCTCTCCCCCGTGCCTGTATCACACACTGCACCCGTGGAGACTGCAGGTGCCACCTCATCTTCCCAGAGGGCATCCCGAGACGATTCCCAGAGCGGCACATCCCTGTTTTCTTGGTGATTCCCTGCAGATTTGCATGTCAGTGTGAAGAGACTGTCGGGCTGTTGTTTGCTGCCAGCGCTCCTATGGATGTGTTTAGGAGCTGCAGTTCTGCGTGGGGTAAGCAGGGGAGAAAATAGACATCAGGAGGTGGAAAATTAGAGATGGGCAGGACACAAAACAGCTTTTGGAGGCTTCAGAATTTCCTAGAATAGGAATTGTGATTTTTTTTTTTTCTGGGGTGATTTCATAGGAAGACAATAAGGTTTAGAAATGTTGCTAATTAGGAATTGATCCCTGGGTTTTTTAGGCTGGTTGTGCTGTGCTGACCAGAATTCCAGGGGTGACTCAGCTCCCAAACTGGACACAGGTTTGATGAATTCAAAGCCTTTACATGTGATTTCAAGGCTGTTTAAGGAACTGTTTGAAGGGTGGCTGAGCTCTAGGATGATACGACTATAAATTAGAGATGACATCAGGTTTGTCTTATCAGGACCGTGTGGCAGTGAGACATTCTGCTGAGGTTCCACTTAATCCCAGCTCAGGGCTGGTCTTTACTACAATAAATGCACACAGAGAGGTTATTTGTTTCCTTCTGGTAAGATCCACCCCCTACACACCCCGTGATTTGGTTCTGCAAATATTTGAAGGTGCAAATTTCCTGGTAGCCAAGAAACACCAACATGACTCGGCAGAGCACGGGGTAGGAACAAGCTCCCATTTTAGGGTCAGGTTTAACCAAAAGTTGAGTTTTTAAACACACTCAGCCTTTCTTAGGTACCAGGTCCAGAAACTTCATCACTCACAACTTGAGATTGTTCTTTTTGGGGGGTTAAACCCTCCTGTGTGAGGTGAGTGTAAACCCCTTGATTAAATCTGATTTATTCCAGGGCTTGTGGGACACAGGTTACAATGTCAGCACCTCCTGGGATGTTCATGAAACAAGTTCATGGAGGGACAAGAAATACCTGCAGCTTGGCTTTTGCCTCTGGAACATTTGAATCATCCCACCTCCAAAAAAAACCACAAAGGGTTTGGTCATCCAACCTCACCGCTGATAAAAGAGAGTGGGATGCTTCCTCCCTTCCAGCAGCACTCACCTCTCTGAGAGATAAGGTGGATTAATGGGTAATTATTTATTATTTAAAGATTTACCTTTTAAACAGCATTGTGGGACAGGGAGAGGGAATAGATTTGATGCTACTAAATCAAAATAATAATAATATAATAACATAAGGAAAAGACAGGGGATTGCCAGACAGCACTTCTAACCCTCAAGTCGTTTATAAAACAGGGTGGTATTTCTATTTAAAATATTTAAAACATTAAAATCCAGCTTTCTTGCTGCAAATTCCCTGTGGCAGGTGTGGTTGCTCTCAGGGCTGTAAGTAGCTGAGCTGCTCCCTAAAAGTGAGTAAAACTCAGGGCTGGAGCACAGAAGGCCCTGTCAGAGCTTCCCTTACAAATAGCCATAATAATGCTTCCCTCTCTCCCAAGGGTGTCGTGGGGGTTAATTATTTAACATTTGTAAAGCACTTGCAGGGCTGGAGATGAAAGTGGAAAGTATTATTAAGGATAAACTCAGTTTTATAGGAGGCCTGGTCAGAAAATTGCATTTGGATTGAAATATGGGTTCTGAGTGGGGATCCCAGGAGGAGCGTCCATCAGACCTGGGAAGCACGGAAAATGAAGTACTTTGGAGGAATTAATCCAGTTAATAATTAATGCAGTGTTTTGGGGTGAGGAATGCAGGGGCCTGGCGTGTGGGGTAATACCCCAGGCAGCTCCCCTGGCCCTGCATGGGGTGGGTGACAGGGGGGGCTGCCAGAAGGAAATTTCACCATTGCGTGAAATGTGAGAAAATAAAGATTTTCTGGGGGGTGTGGGGGGGGAAAACCTTGAGACAACCAGAAGTCAGGAACTCACAGAAAAGTTTTGGGGGGGGAGAAACCGCAAAATTACAGTTCCTGATGTGCCCAGGAGCGCGGGATTTCGGCGTCCGGGGCCGCTTTTCCCTGCTGGCTGGGGTTTTGGGGAGGCTGTGGGCACCCAGGGCTGGCAGGGTGGGGCAGGGGAGGAGCACGGGTCACCTGGGAGCAGGTGTGGCAGCGGCATCGACGCGGCAGGTAAGGCTCTGCTGCCCCGGGCGGGGGGCTCGGGGGGGTTGGCAGGGGGGGTCACCCCACACCTGCCCTTTAGGGGACCCCTCTGTTGGGATCCAAACCCCGCAGGGAGGAAGCAGAGGGTTCAGGGTGGGTAAACCTGCACCCACCGCCCTTGGCAGAGCGAATTGCCGGGGAGGGGGCAGGGGGGGCAGAGCTCGACCCACCGGGGTGTCCCAGCACCCTGCGGGGACACAGGAGGGTCCCTGCTGTCCCTGCCGGGCTGCGGGCGATGGGACAGCCCCGGGCAAACCCGCAGCAGCGTTTTGCAAGGAGGAAGTTGAAGAATAAACTCGGTGTGCGGGGCTGAAAGCAGGGAGAGGTGAGAGCGGGGCAACCGGGGGGAAACGAGACCCCCCGATCCCACCCAGCTCTGCCAGCCAGGAGCCCTCGCCGGCTCCCCCTCCCCTCCCTGCCAAATTCAGAGCAGAAACTCTGCCTCGCAGCTCAGCCCAAATCGCCCCCCCCGCGGGCGCTGAACCAGAAAGTCCCTCCCCACCCTCCTCTCCCCCCAGGATTGCACAGGAAAGTCGCTTTTAGTGCCCCCTTCCCCCTCCCCAAAATGTGCAGGTTAGAATCGTAGGATCCCAGCATGGCTTGGCTTGGAAGGGACCTTAAAACTCATTTTGTTCCAACCCCTCTGCCAGGGACAGGGACACTTTCGCTGCAGGGGAAGGGTTTCTTCCTTCTTCCTGACAGATTATCATTAAAAAACTAACAGCCCCTGGCTTTGGCAGCTCAGGGTGTGATTATTGAGGCACAGGGTGCTGGTGGAGGGGCATGTTGGGTGCCCACAGCTCTCTAGGGGGCAGTTGTGGCTCTCAGCAGGCTGAGGGTTATGTGCTGTAAGTGAATAATTGGATATTTTTGGGATATATTGCAATGGAAATGGTTTCTGTAGTTGTTTTCCTTGAGGGATGTCGAAGACCTGCATCTCTTAGCCTGTGTCACATTCTGGGGCAGTTGGGACAATTTTAGGACAAGCAATCTTCTCCTCTTTGGAAAATGCCCAGAGAAGCTGTGGATACCCCACCCCTGGGAGTATTCCAGGTTGGACAGGGCTTGGAGCAACCAAGGGGAAAGTGTCTTGCAGGAGGTGTCCCTGTCCATGGCAGGGGGTGGAACTGGATGAGCTTCAAGGGCCCTCCCAACCTAAACCACTCTGGAGTTCTAGGATTCTATAAATACTGATTTTTGTGGCATTTTTGGCGGTGGTAAAATGTGGCTTTGAGTTTATTTTTGGGTTGGTAGCTGTGAGGTGATAGGGATTATTGGAGTCATGGCACATCTCAGAGCCACGGGGGCAGTTTGGGGCACAGATGGCACCCACCCCCTTTAGAAAGCACTTTAATCACTTAAGCATCGTGCAGAGGTGAAGAAAAATGGCATTTTAAGATGGTAGCCTGCATTTCCCCAAAGAGATAATTTTTAAAGTCAGACCTCAGTGCCATAAAACCCCAAACAAACAAGCGCAGGTCGTAAAGAGAAGGAAAAGGATGATGAAGCACCTGCTCTGAGCCCCTGAAATTAAGATGGCTTTGGTTAATTTGTTTTATTTCTCAGCTCTCTCTGCTGGGCTGTAACTTGGAGCTGCTTCCTGCACAGCTTGGAGCAGGGTTTGGGATGGAGAATCTGAAACAGGGGCTTATAAAACAGGAGACAAAGAAAAGCAGCAGAAAAAAAGAGCAGACAGGGAGCAATATAATCTCTCCATCACCACTTTTCACTTGTCTCTCTCCCCTAGTGACTCTTTTCAGGTGTGTCTATTAAACAGACCTCAGGTCCAGCATCCTGAATTTAAAGCTTTCATCCCAGTTTGAGCTTCCCTGTCGAATTTCCCCATTTCAGTGGGATGGATTGCCTCAGTCTGTTTTCTCTGGCTCTCTGCAGTCACTGCACAAGCTCCTGCAGCACCTGATGGTCCTTCAGATACTCCCTGACAATTGAGCCTAATAGTTTCCAATGATGATGATGATAATTTATTAACTTAAATCCAAGACCCTTAAGGATCCTTTAGAGGCAGAGAAGTTGCTTTCCTGGCTTTGCAGACAGGTCTGGGCTGGCCAGGATGAGGAACATGATTGCTCAGTGTCCCCGGCGAGGGTGAGGCAAAGAGGAGAAAACCTGCCCATAATGGGATGAAATGGCTCAGAATGGGGTTTTAGCCTGACATTAATGCATTAGGGATCCAGCTCCTGAGGGAGCTGATGGAAGTGCTGCTATGATTAGAAGTGTCTCTGCAGACAAATCAGACAGTGCTGGCAATGGAGTGAGGCAGTGCAGGATAAGGGAGAGCTTTTCTTTGTTGATGATTCCTCTCCTGACATCTCTTGGGTGTCATCTTCGTGTCCTCAGAGGCACAGATCTCTCACCTCTGTGTCTGGACCACTGCCTTCCCTCCCAGGGGCAGCGTTTGGGCTGTGGGTTGTGTTGTATCCAGGGATACACGCAGAGAACATTCAGGGCAACCAGCCTGATGGAGGGTGGGTTTTTTGGCCACAGCACCTCAGCTGCTGCCAGTGCGAAGGGCTGGGTTTGCTGTGCTCCTGCAGCTGCAGATTGGCACGAGGGGAGACCCAAACCCCCTCTGGAAATGGCTTTGTTGTTTCCAGATCCACATCTCAGTGGCATTCCCCAGCTCAGCATGGGTTGGTTTTTTTTTTTTTTTTCCACAAGCCAGGACATTTCTCCTCTCCCCTGAGTCAGCTTTTCCCTGGGGACCATCTCTGTCACCCACAGCTGCTCCCAGGACCAAGTGCAGGTCCCACAGCAAGCAGACCAGCTCTGGTGTGTCTGAACTGCCTGATTTACAGAGGTTGAAGGGCAGAGTTAATTGTAGTGGTGATGGCTGCGAGCTGTTTCCACTGGTGAACTTCAGACTGCAGTTCCAAGCTGGGGAAATGGAAGCGATGCCCTGACTGAGACACCATCAGTGCACTCATAAAACCTTTAAAAAAAACCTCAGTAGAGCAAACGAGACACTGGGAAAAGTAAAGTGGCCCAGGGTTTGGCTGACAGGAGGTTTTGTGGCTGCGGGAGGAGGAGGGGAGAGTCTCAGCGGGCTCCTCACCATCCTCCCGGCCGCCTCCCCGGGGGGGTTGGTGCATTAGCTGTGAACCAAGGAGGAACCAGCTCCCCGGGGAGGGGATAAGAGCAGATGCAGCAGTAAATCATTAAGCTGATGCAGCGCAGGGCATCGTAATAAACAGGGGTAAAGTGCACTAATGACGGGCCAGCGGGACACGGGGCTGTCACCGGACACGGGGCGGGGGATGAGGGAAGGGGCAAAGTCACGCTCAGCAGGGCTGTCCTGGGAAGGTGGCTGTGCCACCAACCTCAGCATCCACCGGACCTCCAGCTTGTTCTTTTCCCTGCTGGTTGCAGGCAAGTCTCACGTCCTCAGGAGCTGCAGGGATAACAAGGGCTGTTTGTGCCCCAGGGCATGAACATAACTGCTGCTGGTTTTTCTCCTGTGCTTACCTACTGCATGTTTTCGGAGGAGAAGCAGGAGAAAGAGTTTTGCTGGTCACACGTCCTGGCTGAGCCACCTGATCCCTGCTAGTGAGGGATGGGGCAGGAATGGACACCAGAAACCCCAGAACAGCCCCCACTGCCCCACTGAGAGCACACACTGTGAGGTGGACATGCACACTCCATCTAACTGATCTTTAATTAGGGTCAATGAGGGCATGCTTCAGGTCAACCCAGTTTGACTGAGCTGGTCTGTGGAAGGGAACCCTGAGGTGTGTCCCCCATGAAGATGTGAGAGGTGGGAAGACACTGAGCTGCGTACCTGGAGCTGTTTGCAGCCTTCAGAGAGGGTTTGGGTCTCCCCTCGTGCCAATCTGCAGCTGCAGAAGCCCATCAAACACAGCCCTACAGACCTTTACCCCTGCTGCAGGTACATGATGGGACTCTCTGCCCCCCCAGAAAATACAGATTTTCCAGCCCTCTCCTTGCCTTGGGAGTGCTGCTCCCTTAACCACAGGGATCCAGGTGGATGCTCCCATTCCCTAATTGTCTGTATTTGATTGTATTAACTCACTGGACCGTGCCAGCACTGCTTTGATTTTCTGTTTAATTACCCAACTCACCCCCTGTCAATGCATCTCTCCTTTTAAGTCATGAAATTAGGCAGAGCCTTTGCAGTGCTGCTCACAGCAACCTGCCAAGCTGCCAGTGAGTGCAGGAGAGAACACCATTTCTGTGCACAGCTTAGAAAGTCCCCCTCCTAAATTAATTTTCCTGGACCCACAGGCAGCTCAGAGGTGTTTGGTGAGGGCAGGACTGTGGGACCAGCCTGGTGT
>NW_020956398.1:203744-206528 GCF_003031625.1 Empidonax traillii
AATTAGGCAGAGCCTTTGCAGTGCTGCTCACAGCAACCTGCCAAGCTGCCAGTGAGTGCAGGAGAGAACACCATTTCTGTGCACAGCTTAGAAAGTCCCCCTCCTAAATTAATTTTCCTGGACCCACAGGCAGCTCAGAGGTGTTTGGTGAGGGCAGGACTGTGGGACCAGCCTGGTGTGACCACAAGGGCATCAGCACTGCCATGTGTGGCTGCACATACTGGGGTGGTGTTTGCACAAGGAGCCAGTGTTTGCTCACCAGCAGGTGCTGGATTAGCTGGTTGGCCAAACCAGCTCAGATCAGGCAGGTTGGCTCCAGGGCTTTAGGAGGTCGGGGCTAACCCAGTGGATTTTCCTGCCTGGGGACAGGCACCTGTGGGAGATGGTTCCTGCACCAGCCACGGACTTCAGGGGATGAAACAAGGGACAAACTGGCTGAAATCAGACATTAATAAAGGCCAAGGATCTGCTCTCCTCCTCCAAGGCTGACAGCAGTGAGCCATATTCAACCCAAATTATCTTTGTGCAACAGCAGAAGAGCATTTTTGGTTTGTATTTCCAGCTGAAGCCCAAAATGCCGCTGGTGGTTTAAGGATGATCAGGGTGTGGGTGCCTGGGCTGGGGAGCTCAGCTCCAGCTCCAAAGCATCCACCCCAAAAGGGAGATGGTTCCCACCCGGTGTTAAGCACAGAGAAGACCCTGAGTGGAGAAGGAAGTCCTGGTGCTGGCAGCACAGCCTTTGTTATCAATTCAAACCACCCTAATTGCCCAGCCTGACACCCCCTGGACATATGCTGGAGCCCACAGGAAAGAACTAATCACTTCTCCACCTAATTAAGCAAACCAGCAAATGGCAAACAGGAGCCAGCCGGGCTTAATTGGTGTAATTCTCCCAGGAAATGGGTCTCCTGGCTCCCTACAAACTGGGGGAGGGCAGCCTGGCTGGGATCCTCCCTGCAAATCCTAGCTTGGGGGTGCCCTGGGGAGGGAAGGAGGAGTGTGAGGAGGTCGGGATGCAGGGAGTGAGTTTGGTGGTTTAGCCCAAGCTCACGGTGTTTTGTTTCCAGCAGCTTTTGGGAAGCTCCATTTTTAACAAAATGCTTTGGTTTGTGGATAAACCCAGAGTGTATTTCCCCCCTCTACGGGCTGAAATAATTTCAGGAATTTTAAAACATTTTAGACTTCTGTGGCTGTTCAAGGAGCTAAAGAAACTCACTGGTGTTTGCCCCTAGACATCACTGCTTTCCCTGTGTATTGTCACTCCTACCTGGTCCCAAAAAGCCCCCTTCCCTGGTCTGCTCATACTTGCAGAAGAGCAGGAAAAGCAGGAGCTGCTGCTGGGAGGGATCCCAGGAATGCAAGGCACAGGCTGGGATGTGTCAGAGATTGCAGCAGGTTTAGGGCTTTTGCTAAGCTAGTCTGGCTTTTCTGGACATTTTCTTATCTTGGGGCAAGGACCTCAGAGAGGCCCCATTTGTTCCCACCTCTCACCCTTGGAGGGTTTTCCAGTTCTCCTTCCCCATTCCTATGTGCCTGGTCAAGCCTTTTCCAGGCCTCCGTGCAAGGTAAGTCCAATTTTTCCCAGTGTCCTGCCAAATAACTGCTGTAACTTGAACAATGACACCATTTTTCTTTGCCTTGCAGCCAGAGGAGGCTGTCAGGATGGCGAATTTCAAGGGTCATGCACTCCCAGGCAGCTTCTTCCTTCTCTTTGGACTCTGGTGGTCGGTGAAATACCCCCTGCAGTACCTCAGCCAGAGAGCCAACAAGAAATCCCCCAGGAGTTCCAGTTTCCAGCGCGTGGATGCCGTGGAAGGGGGGATGAAAATTGTCTTTGCTCTCATAGGTAAGGCTTAACTTTTGCACTTGCCACGTGGGTAGATTCCCAGCCTGCAGTGGTGACTGTACTGGAGCCCTGACTCCAGACAGACTGGCCCAGATGTGAAAGGACCAGAGAATCCTTAAAGGTTGGAAAAGACCTCTAAGATCCCCAACTCCAACCATTAGCCAGGTCCACCACTAAACCACGAACCTGAGCACCACATCTACCCGTGCCTGAACACTTCCAAGGACGGCGAGTCCACTCCTTCCCTGGGGGATGCATCCTCGAACGCTTGTATTGCCTTAATCTGGCAGAGTTTGAAGCGAAAAGGCCAAGCCTTGTTCCCCTTCCCAGATCTGAGCTTGTATGAACAGGCCTGAGCTTTTCCTGCTGTCTTTTCTCCCTGCTGCTCCAGCAGCGCTGGAGGCACGAGGCAGCGTTCCCCAGGAGCCCCCCGTGCTGTGTGTCCCGCAGGGATGCTGGCGGAGCAGTTCGTGCCGGACGGGCCTCACCTGTACCTGTACAGCGGGGCCGGCCGGGACTGGGTGAAGCTGATGAACTGGCAGCACACCACCATGTACCTGTTCTACGGCATCTCCGGCGTGGTGGACGTCCTCACCTTCGTCTCCCCGGCCGTGCCGCGGGGCCTGGATCGCCTCATGTTGTCGGTGGCCGTGTTTGTGGAAGGTTGGTGGGAGAAGGTGGTGCTTGATGAGGGGGGGGGTGACAGAATCACAGAATTGCTGAGCTGGAAGGGACCTGCAAGGACCATCCAGTCCAACCCTCAGCCCTGCACAGGCCCAGCCCCAAGAGTCACCCCCTGTGCCCCAGAGGATCATCCAAACCCTCCTGCAGCTCTGGCAGCCTTGGGGCTGTGCCCACTGCCCTGGGGAGCCTGTTCAGTGCCAACCACCCTCTGGGGGAAGAACCTTTCCCTGAGATCCACCCTGAGCCTGCCCTGA